>NW_023659974.1:35000-37500 GCF_015228065.2 Penaeus monodon | reverse complement strand
AGAGTAGAGATATAGATAAAACAACACACACACATACAATCGAGAAGATATAAAACAACCACACCACATATAGATATATAAGAGATGATAAGTAGAGAGAGATCTGAGAGATAGAATATAGAGAGAGAGAGTAAACACAACACACAATACATGGCATAGTAGTATAAACACACACACACACAAAGATATAGTCGAGTATAGTATAGAGGAGATATATTTATATATATATATATCTATAAACGACACCACAACACACACAGTATGATATATATATAGAATAGTTATATATCTATAAACCGACACACACACACTACACACACAATATATGTATATAGATAGTAGATTATATATATATATATATATATATAGAGGATGAAATATATCTAATATATATATATAGAGATATATCTATATATAAAACAGACACAACACACACACATATAGATAAACACACACACACATACCATATATATATATATATATATATATATATACTATATATATAAATAATGATATATATATAAACACACAATATACAATATATATAAAACACACATATATATATAAACACAAAACACACACACACACACACACACAAACACAACCAAACACACACACCCACAGGGACACACACACACACACACAAACACACACACACATAAAACACACACACACACACACACACACACACACACACAAACACACACACACACCACACACACGCATACACACGCATACACACGCCATACACACACGCATACACACACGCATACACCCAAGGGCATAACACATGCATACACAACATACATATAATATAAAACACACACACACACACAACACAATATATATTATCTATATATATAATATATATATTATATATATAAAAACACACACACCCACACACACAACATAATATATATATATATATATATATATATCTAGTATATTATAATCTATATAATAAACACACACACACACACACCACACACACACACACACACAGACACACACACACACACACACACACAAACACACACACACACACACACACATATATATAAACAACACACACACATAATATAAATATATTATATAGATATATATATATATATATAGATATATATATTATTAATATATATAATGATATATTCATATATAATATAAATATATGATATATATATTATATATATATAGGACAAGTATGAATGAGAATGAATAATCTTCACAATACAAGGATGTATTTGACCGGTTTCGAATGCGTCTTCGTCAGAAATACAGTATTCTGACGACAGACGCATCGAAACGGTTCAAATAATCTCTTGTATTGTGAAGATATTCATTCTCATCATACCTTGTCTACATTTGTCAATATGAAATAACGGTTGATATATATATATTATATATATATATATATATAGATATATATATATATATATAAAAACAACACACACACACCCACACACACACACACAACACACACACACATACCCTACCTTACACCCGATATAACTATTACCAGCATATATATATATAGTACCTCTATATCTAAACACACACACACATGTATGCTATATATAAACACACACACCACACACACACACACAACATAATATATATATTAACTATAAGTTATATATATATATATATATATTATCTTATATATATCATATAAACACAACACAACACACATAACACATAGATATAAACAGAGCACAACACCCACACAACATCTTATATATATATATAAATATATATTATATATATATATATATATAAAACCCACACACACAATACCTATATCTATATATAATATATATATATATATAGATAATATATCTATATATATTATAAACACACACCCTACATATACTATAAAAACACCCCCCCCCCCCCCCCCACACACCCCCACCCCCCACACACCACACACACACACACACACACCACACACACACACACACACCTACACACACAACACACATATACACACCACACACACCACACACACACAAATTATATTATATATATATATAATATATAAATATAAACCACACACACACACACACACACACACCACCAACACACCCCCCACACACCCCACACCACAACACCACAACACCACACACATATATAACACCACACAATCTAAACACACACACAAATATATATAAAACCACACACTAATATATAAACACAACACACCACACACACAATATATATAAAACACACACACACAAACACCACACACCACACACACCACACACACACACACACCATACACATAAAATCCACACCACACACGCATACACAGAGTACATCAAACATTCATATATATAAACACAACAGACCACACAGACACACACACACGCACCACACGCACACACAACAACCGCACACACGACCACACACAAACACGCGCACCACAACACGCGCACACACACGACCACACACATACGCAACAACACATACGCACACAACACATGCACCACACACATGCACACAC
>NW_023659974.1:0-30000 GCF_015228065.2 Penaeus monodon | reverse complement strand
CCTGACAGCCAGGAGGAGTCTCAACAGTGTGGAGAAGTTTGCTCCTTGATCATGAAAAATGTCTTTTGAGGATGTTCACGTTTATCTAAGGACTGCGAACAGCAGGGAATTGATACGGTAGTTACTTGAACGGTAATTCATTTTGTTTTTTTTTTTTTTTTTTTTTCCTTTATACTACCATTTACCAGAGGCATTCTAGTTAGTTGATTGTAGCAAAGAAGTCCTAGTATGGATTTGTGTATATTTCCCACTTTGACATATTTTTTCATATTCCTTTTTTCTGTATCATTGATAGGCATTTTATGCTTGTCATCGAGGGTTAAGGGCATCCATCCATGCAAACAGTATATAATATATATATATATATAATATATATATATATATATATATATAAAGCTATATATAAACTATAATATATATATATATAAGATATATATAATTATTTAAGTAATTAATATTTTTCCACCATAATCTAGTTAAGCAAAAGGTGTGATGGCAGTTTAAGAAAGATTCTTGAGTTCCGTGAATTGGCACTTCCTATTTTCATGTTTTAACTTAAAAAAAAGTTTTCCATTGAAAAAGTATTTACGTTCTTTTTCTCTCTTCTTTTGTTGAAATTACCAGACGGCCATCATGTGCCTTTACCTAGTAAAAATAGCCAGACCCAGAGGAAGGCAAAGCAAGCTCCACGATGAACTAGATGCTTACTTGGGATAGGACAGGAGCTGCTGACTCCCAGCATATGGGCGACTGAAATATAACAAAGGCCTGTGTCAAGGGAAACCTCTACGGTAAATGGTTTTTTCTGGGTAATTGATCTTGAAAACTTTCTACTTTGTCTAGGTTAACTATAATGAATGAATGGAAACGATAATATGAACATATAAGAAAGACTGCAAAAACAGACTGTACCTGTCGATGTAGTATTTATTATGAATCAGACAATGATTTTTGAATTTCATCAGGAGTTTTAAATTTTCAATTTGTTTATTTTTTCCCCTCCTGTCAGCATTGAGAATAAAAGTAGGCAAAAAACATTCTGATTTTAAAAATATGCATTTAAGGACTAATTCACCTGCAATCTTGACCAATGAGAAAGCTGTATAAAGATCTGTACTAGGTGGTTATATTGTGCCAAGGGGTAAGTGTTTGCAAATAAGACTAAGAAACTGCAAATGTTCCAGCCTTCTGTTTCCTATTCACAGAAAAAGTCGGCATTTAAGTTGGGTTTTACGGATATTAACTGTATAAGTAGTAAAAACAGTGATATACCAGGCAATAACTCCATGATATGCAATGCATTCTGGCAACAGGGTGGCATTGCGAGCACCAGTCAGTCAAGGATTAAAGGTTATAGAAAAAATATATGGAGGCTATTAGTAACCTGGTCCCCAGTTGAAAACATATTGAATACTACAATAACAACTATAAACTGACTGCACAACCACCTCCTGAAGATTATGCAAAAACTCTGGTTTGAGGGGAATTCAAGTATTTCAGTTAAGGCTTTTCATTCTTTAATTTAGAGGTGTCAGCTTTATGCAGTTTAGCTTCAATGTAGTTATAGGGACAGGCAGAAGAGTGCTTGGCCAGTCAGGAATCCACTGTATTGAAATATCCAAGGCCACTCTTGAGAAGCTTCTGCACCAAGAGGAGGTGCCTACGTCCTGTGCAGAATCTCCTGTCCAGTTTCTCAGTGTTCATTAAGGAGATAATAAGTTTCTATAGTAACAGTCTACTCTGTGGAAGGAAACCTTAACTATGCAGTAGAACAATACCCAAAAGTATCCATGTAATTGTTCCACTATTTCTAACAGATGGAATTACTAGTTAATTATTGGAGCAGTCAGTTTACTTTTTCACTTCAAGTACTTTGATCATGTCAGTCTGGTGTCATTTCTCAACTGTATGTTCTCTATTACTTAGTTCTCATCAAAGAACGTATCACAGTGCACCTGAAAAATACACATGGAATGGGTAACCAAAACACACTTAGTTCCACATTTTAATAATTGTATTAATATAAAAATTTAAAAATTCACTGTTTACACTGACACAATCCTTGAGGTATACTGAATGAGAAGTGATGTTTTAAAGCCTTGATTGCTGCCATAGTTTTCACCAGATTGTGTGAATTTAAGATCACTCACTGAAATGTCAGTTCAGCTGTCCATATTACCTTCTTGCATATATAAAGAATTCAATAAATGAGTGATGCAAAAGTAATTGATCAAAAGTGCCAACAATGTCAAATAACCTCCCCAGGAGATGATGAGTAATGCATGGGCAAGCTTGTTCCTAGCGACAAAAGATACAGAAAAATGCAGTAAATATAGATAATATATATCCACTTGTTGATAGGGACTCCACTGTGCAAAGGGTGATGGGTTATACTCAGTTGGCTGCAGTGTCACTTGTGGCTTCTTATGGTAGTAGTAAGGGGGAATGTGGGGGAGGAGAGATGGGGGTTTGGCTGAATGAAAGATGATACGCTATAGTAATATAGGTGCTGTCACTCACTGTTATTTCATTCATGAGAAGAAAACACCAGGAGGAAGCCTCAAGAGGAATAGTTGTTTTGGAGGTGATATCATGGATATTCTGGCAAGAATCTTGCCAAAAGATAACTTTTTTGGATATATTATTGTAGACAATACATATGATTAATTGCTAAATGAAAAAATTGTGGAAAAAAACAACAACCAGTTTTGGACAGGCCTAGTATGATTGTGTCGAATCATGTACATTATGATGAAATCCATGATTTCGGTGAAAGTATTATAGGAGGTTGTATAGACTGTAGAAGTTTAATTTTAAATGTTTTATCATTGTCCCATATAGATATATATAATCATAGAAAACTGTAAAATTTGCTCTTAGTAAAAAAAAAAAATTATATAGTTTCTGTGCGCTAACGATCTGTATCAGGCAGAATTTAATAATATTTTTCATCAAGTAGTGAATCTTCACAGATGATCATTACAGTACTATTTTTCTAATATAGTTTATATAGAGAGGGGATAGAGGGAGACCCATCATGACTTATTCAATAATAATACAAGTATCCCCGCATTTTTCCAGGCACTTGGGAGAAGTCATGCTGAAAACATTGCAGGGACACAGGATGAGAACTTTCCAGAGAGCCGCAGAATAACCAGCTGAACGCTGGCTGCGTCATTCACCCACCTGGGCCCTATAAACTCACTATGCTCTATAACTTCAGCACAGCGTATACGGAATTGGTTAGGACGCAGGTTATCCTGAGCAATAGTATTACAACTGTTGTGCTAGAGTAAGTCGGTTTAATGCTGTTTTGCCAGCTAAAATTATTCATTTTCAAGGTTAAATTAGATCTATTTTTTCATATTTTAATTATAGCTGTCACAAGCGAAGAAAACTAATAGTTTTGAGATTGAAAATTTCACAAAAATTCCCTTATTTTCAGGTGCTTCACAAGTACCGGTTGGAGTGGCATTACGGAGACCTTGACATCCCTTGAGCTATTGTGGTGACGCCTGATAAAACATCCTTAAGCTGAAAATGATCGAAAGGAAGTGAGGCTTGACAGACGATGCAGCTGAACATTGTCCAATGGAAAAGAACCTTCACGAGACTCTTTGTTACTTAATCTTTTCTTACTTACAGATGAAATAATATTAGTTACCTGGGTCATTTAGGATGGAATGAGATTGACAATACCACTTTAGTAGTGAAAATGAAATACATGGTATTTAAAACTCCTCATGAAAGATTGGCCGATGTTCTGATTTCAATTTAAATGTTTTTAATCCTTTCATGGTGTTAATCATGTCATTATTGTTCCATTGTGGTATTGTTATATTTTTAATAAATGTTTTACTGCCAATTGTCTCATATTACACTGAATATTGAATGAATGATGGTGCTCTTATGTAGTGTAATTGTACATTAATTGATTAAAAGTTAACACTCTCTATTAAAATTCCATTACCAGGCTTTACTTTTCTTGAAAACATTGTAATTACCGTTTATAATGTACTTCACAAGCGGGAAATGAGACTCAAGTACTCAACACGAGAGTTAGAATACAGTTTTTCTGTTCAAATTTCTCTAATTAATTAAAGACTTTTGTGCTTTGTAGCCACAAGGTTACAAAAGAAGGAAAAAAATGTGTCCAAACACAGAAAATTATCATCTGGTAATATGTACTATGTGCCATTCTAATCTTCAAAGATAGTTAGCATGATGAGTACTATAAAAATTTGTACTTGGTTAAGTAGCCTCGGAAAATGAAGATTGACATAATTATGTACAAGATAGTACTTTTTTTTTAAAAGCAGGGATTATTTGATTTTGCTATATAAGAATGCCTGTTACTTTTGTATTTTCTTTTCCATTACTTCAAAACCTGACTTAGATCTGATATACTTGTACATTCTAGATATAATAGTTTTTAACAAAATATAATTTGGTTCAGAAAATCTAAAACGTTCCAGTCTGTGAGTTAGGGGAAAGTAAGTAAGAGTGGTATAGCGGGCAATGACCGTGAATTTCATAATTGTCAGGAATTGTTTTGATAAGTGGGGGGTATGAAGTTCCAATTATTAGGAAGAAGGGGCTTGCCATTATTGTTACAACAGGGGTGATAGTGAGCATATAGTAAGCAATCAGGGACAAATAACAGTTGAGGTGGATGCTCATTTTTCCCCTTGGGCCTTATAAATAATTCCAAGCATCTACCAACAGAAAATAAAACTAAGTAGGTTAATGACAATTTTACAAGACCATCAAAAGGCATAAACCTAGAATGACATTTTCACATTCTATAAAGTAAACAAAGATTTGGGATAGGAACTGATTGCCTCTGGGGGTATTTGAGGGAGGTGAGGCCTTCAACATATGTATCCCCAATCCCTTGTTCTGTTGCTGTGGGGGCTTTAGGAGGCAGAGACTGCGGCTAAAGTAGGGATCACCCCTGCCTGCGGACCTCAGCCATGCTTTATCCTATTGTACAATGTCTTTTCTTCCTCTTCCCCCATATTCCATAGCTATCTTGTTGGTTCATAGGGGTTAGGAGACAGGCTGGGGCCCAAGTAGTGGATCACCCCATCTTGGACCTGGAGCCCTTGTCTCAATTAATTTTGCATGGTCTTTTCTTCGTTCACCTTTCCATCCTTCTCTTCTCATCATCCATTCTTCTGTCCCACTCCTAAGGTGTGAGAGCTGTGCTGAAAGGATGAAAGGCTGTGCCAGTCATGAGCAGCCCCTGGGAGGATGTGCACGGTTATTACCTGGTTAAACCCTTTCCGACACGAACGGCATGTACGTATAGCCATGGCTGCCTCGGACCATCTGCCGGGGTCGGCATGTAAGGACATGCAATTGAGTAGTATGGCAGGCCAGGAGTTTTTTTTTGTTACAATTTATGGCAAAGTATATTTTTTGCTACTGAAAAATGTGATGAAGTAGTTTTAACACTCTCATTTTTCCTTATACTATGCATTTCTAAAGGCTTCGTGGGCTTCCAGAGGTTAGAGTAAAAAAAATTACGTCGGTAATCGACGCATGCCAGAGATATTGATTAGTATCACAAAGTGATGATGTAAAGCACGTGAAAATTATGATATGTATATTATTATATTATTATTATTATTATTTTATATTATTAAAAAAAACAAAAAAAAAAAACACTAAACGTAAAATTATTTCTATATGGAAGTGATATATAAAACCGTTGAAACTAAAGTTATCTTATAAATAACTTGCGGAAAAAAATAAAAAATAAATAAATAAAAAAAGTAAAAAAAAAAAACTATGGTTTCAACTCCATGACACCACACACTGCTATTTTTATCAGAACTATAGAGCGAATAATGATTCAACTATGGGTCTATGTAACAACAAAAACATATCCTTAGTCGATTTATCAGGGAATATGGCAAATAGAGGACCTTAGAAAATAATATTGAAAAAATACAAAAATAGGCTCCTTAGTATTATGGAAGAAAAGGCAAAGGGATGCTGTGTATTGGGATGAGTGGTCGCGCATGCTAGGGTGACGACATAAGCCCACGGCAGCGCTAGGCCAGGCACACTTGGAATACTACCAGTCGGGAAAGGGTTAAATGCCTAGCTCCTAACCCTCATGGTGACCTGAGGAGGTAGACTGTTTCTCTCCCCATTTTATTTTCACGTCGCGATGGCCAATAATAAAGAGGTTTCGCTCTTATTAGTGGAATAAGGCATGCCCCTCATAATAGCTATTTAAATTGATTTCATTAGTTCCAAACCCTGCCTCTTTGAACATGGCTCAACTAATACTAAACCCCCTCCGCGATGTTTACTGAATTATCTACCCAGGTCATTACTCATCCTATAGAATACACCCCTTTTCGTCTCTCCAAACATCTCTGCACTGCACAGTTTGTCTTCGTTCTCTACCTTGCACTCCTCGTATTACTACACTTCATACTTATTGTTTCTCTCCCAACAGTGACAACCGCTCTCCATACTACCCCATCTTCCTTCCTACTCTAGTCCTTCTACTACTTCCACCTCTACAAACATTTGAGTTACCTTTCTGGGCCCAGGGCCAAATGAGAATCAATCTTTGTGATCCCCTACAAGCCACCAATCTGATAATACCCTTCTCTTCCAAACAATCGTCTCAAAAACAGGTAGGCAAAGTTCCTTCACAGTCATCTGAATCATTCACACATTGTCACAGTTACAGCTGAGTCCCAAGTTCATGCACTATTTACACACTGAATACCGACCTCACTATGGCAAAACCTATTCATGCCCAACCTCCCTCTGCCTTAAAACTTTTACCAGAACTGTTTCCATCTCTCTGACTGACTGTCATGCCTAAGACAAGGGACTGTTCAGCCTTTGAAAATGCCTTGGCTCATATGCCTCATCAACTATGATCCCAGAGGCCAATGTAAGTCCTTAACCATTTATTGCCAGATTAGTTTCCATAGACAGGACCTCCCCCAAGAAGTTTAATTGTGGAGTGTATTGCCCGTCCAACCATATTGACCCTTCCGTGTCGAATATGAGATAGCAGTCCTCAGATTTCAAACTAGGCTTCACCTATGTGATGTCAGACAAGAAGTATGCCAACGAGGTTTTTCTCATTACCTATTCCAAAACTGAACTTTGCTCGGCTCCCTTCCCATCTTATCCAAGAAGTCTACAGCATCTCCCCCAATATCTCTTCCCTCTACCCTAAACCAAATATCTCATACTACCTCTGCCTCCCACAGTCAAATTCCATTTCCAGTCTAAATCCCGGATAACCAATTTCTACCACTCCCCCTCCTAACTATCACACCAGGACATTTCTAAAACGTTCCCACTCCCTATTCTCCTACACACACCTCTTCCTCTAGCACTGGACATCTATTCCCTTTCTCTTCCACATAGAAAAACCTCATTTTGACCTCCCCACGCAACTCCCCTCCATGAAACTCTTGAAGATATCCAAAAGTTCATAAACAGACTCAAGAGAATGATCTATTCCTCATCACCCTCTAATCCCTCTATTTGCGTCTACAAAGTACCTGCTTGATATCATCCTCTCTCCTCAAGTTCCCTTATCCTCTTCTGTTCACTTGTCCAAATGTTAACTCCTATTTAACTCTTGTCACATTGTAAGTAACATAATGCTTTTGTGTCAGCTTTGAGTCTAGACATGTATTTGTTTTGGACCATTAACATTGGAAATCACAAACATTGCCTACTGAACAAAAATACACCACTATACACCATAAGACCCTAGATGTTGATGCTGCAGAAAGATTTCAATATAAATAAACTGCTACATATGTATATAAGGCCTCTAGAGATTAGAAAAAAAAAATATCTACCAATCCTCTCTCTTTGTCTATTCTATAAAAAAAATTTAATGCTTCACAAAGCACTATTCCGAACAATAAACATATCAAATGTATTTGTAGCCTAAAGTGGTCATGTCTACAATGGGTCACTTTATCAGTAACAAGTAATAATTACCTGACATTATTTATGGAAGCTTTAAAGGCATAAAACTGCAAATAACAACGCGCTGCTGATAGTAATGGGGGTAACTGGCTAATTCCAAACCCAGTAACAGTAATAGTTTAGGTATGAATGAAGTATCAATAAAAATAAATAATAAAAATATACGGAAAGTTAGAACACAAAATTATAAAAAACAAAACAAAAAAGGGGACATCCCAATCTATTGATGAGCTATGGATGTATAAAGACGATACTGGCCTTAAGTACTGTCATTTAAGAACATAATGAAATGCGAAAAGTCATGTGTTAAATTCTATTTCCATTAAGTTGTACCAATAATTACAGCAACTGTGTCTCTAGTGGCCAGTCCCTCTTGCTGCTTCATGCAATAATCAACGTTTTCAGCAGTAAAGTAGCATAAACTTTGCCTGTCACTTGTTGACAAACAGCCATGCATTTACCGAATGACTCATGCATGAAAGAATATGAAAGTCACTGCTTCCAAATGATCTGTATCTCATAAAAAAGTGCCTGAAATGCAGGTCTAATACGGTACATTAAACTCTAACCTTATATTGCTGTATTATCATAAAGCTTATAAACATTAAATATTTAAACATTTTATGCTTTTGAAGGACATGACTTAACTTATTACATACATTTCAGACTTACAGGAAAAACCTTTAAAAACTGCTTTTGGACCAAAACATTAGTAATGATGTCTTAAAACTCATCTGGAAAGTAATGAGCAGGAAGTCCTGTCACTTGAATACTGCAAATGCGCCACTATATTTGCAACAGCTGTAAAATCATATGCACTTATGTCCACAGTACATAGGATATATTTCTTTCATAATGTTACTGTGTGATGCTGATCTGTATATCAAAACATTATTTATTTGTGGTTCTGTGAAAAATATATATAATTTCTTCCATTCCTAATGATCTTATATATTAGTTTTCTGAAATAACAATGAAGATATTTACAATGAAGCTATCCATGTGTAGTCACCGTGCTACTCCAAATACCTACAATCTACAGGAATATAACAGGGCAGTGCTGGTTGATATGTATAGTAAGGAAAATTGACACCAAAACAGACAGTCATATTCAACCAGAAATAATTGACCAATGGAATTAATGATCCATAAAAAAAAAGTCACCACAAAGTAATGCATTTTTAATAACATAACATCTTAATAAATCTTTGCATCATAAAAAAAAAAATGATAAATAAACAAATGACATTTCAATTACCAACAAACACACAGTATCTTTCATACTGTGACTTAAATAATCATTAAATAGCCACAAACAGTAGTTCTGATGACTATAGTTTCACATCACACAAAATCATCATCCTTTCTAAAAATCTTGCTTCTTACAGCAGTCATCAAAATACAGCAAGAACCAAAAATCATGGAATACACCAACCAAAAAAAGGAACATATTTGAACATGTTTTGCAAGAATGCAATGCTACTTATTTATATTTGTATGTGTTGTAATGTAGGTGTGTGTGTGTTGTGTGTGTGTGTGTGTGGTGTGGTGTGTGTGTGTGTTTGCGTGTGCGTTGTGCGGGTTCTGTGCGTGTGCGTGTGCGTGGTGCGTGTGCCGTGGGTGCAGATTGTGCTGTGTGCGTGTCTGAGTGTGTGTGGTGGTACATCTATATATTATATATATATATATATATATATAGTATATATATATATATATAATATACTATCTATAATATATTCTATATATAATAGTATGTATGTATGTAATATATATTATATATATTATATTTATTTTGTATACATATGTATTACAAGATAAAATGTATTATATATATGATCAATACTAAAGGTAAGATATATGCATAAAATGTATATATAGTATATATATGTATCTATATGTATATAATATGTATATATATGTGTATATATGTGATATATGTTATATTAATACATTGAATAAGATATATATATATATATAATATATATAGTTATATATATATATACTATATATATATACACACACACACACAATAACAGCATACATACATACCCATCAAACACAAAAACACCACATAATAAAGGGTCTTCAATGTTCCTACGTACACTATTGTGTTTAAAAAACCTTTAAAGTATTACCATGGACGGACTCTGGCCAATAAAACTATAACGTAAAGTAATCAAACAGTAAACTGTGTGTGGGTGTGTGTGTGTGTGTTGTGTGTGTGGGGTGGGTGTGTGTGTGTTGTGTGTTTGTGTGGTGTGTGTGTGTGTTTTTGTGTAGTGCGCACATGGCAGGTATGTGTGTTTTGTGTGTGTGAGTTCTTTGTGTTGTGTACATGCATGTGTATGTGTGGACATGCATGGTATGGGTGTCGTGCTGTGTATGTGTTTAGTACAGGGTGTGTGTGTGTGTGTGTGTGTGTGTGTGTGTGTGTGTGTGTGTGTGGGTGTGTGTGTGTGGTGTGTGTGTGCGTGTGTGTGTGCATGCATGTGTACTGTGCGCAAGTGTTTATGTGATCGTGCATGAAGGCACATGTGTGTGTATGTACATATATAAGAAGGGAAATGAGAGGTCTTGTAGATCTGGTACAAAGTTTAAATAAATATCACACAAAAAAAATTATATTGAGGGTAGGTATTTACATCCTAAAAATCAAAATACATGAAGGTACGGACAACATTAGTACTCTTGTTAAGTGGTTTTGTACAAATCTAAGATGCAAAGTTTACACACTAAAAATATATCCATACTTATCTGAAGTTATTTCTTTCTGAGGTATAGTCCAAGCAGTACTTCTTTTTTTTTTCTGTTTCTTTCTTAACATTTTGTAACAAACTATTTTCTTTAAAACAAGGAAAAATTTTGCACAATAATAAGGAATCTCTCCAAAAGCCATTTCACTCCTGATTTCTTTCTCTCCCTGGGCTCTAACACTGCAATCAGTCTGTGGAAAACTAATCCTTTGACCAATATATGCAATAATCAGCAACACTTTACTACAGGAGAGGTTTATTAAAAGGAATACAGGCAGAGGACTAACTATGTCTGTAGACTTTGAATTTAGTCAATGAAATACAACCACACTATCAATAACCATTAAAAGACACATCACAATGTTGCAATATTTGTACACCTATAAAAAATTCTGTTATTTTCCTTGAAATTTTGATTACCCTTATGAGATGGTTGTACTTCATTTCGTTAATTTATTACTATCATCATTTACAGATTACTGTGTTCATGTATTTGCTTTTAAGTACAAGTTGCAGTTCATTCTCCTAAGGCCCTAGGGACCTATTTTAAAACTGCCTTAACACTGCAAAGTCTTAAAAAGTCATATAAAAATGCCTGAAATTTTTTAAACACCACTAGGAAAAGGATTGGTACACAGAATAGGATCCAACTGAAAGAACTTATACTAGGCCCTGGGAAACATTTCAGCAGATTTATAATTTCTAGAGGATATAAAACCTACAGTCCTACATCAACATCAAATCTTGAGTTCTAATTTAAAGTGAGGCTGCAAGCAGTGACATTCTAGAAAAAAAATGTGAATGTTAAAAGACATGTTACTATTTACAATACCTGTACTCTCAAATTTGTTCTTGAACTCACTGTCATCCAAAAAGTATATGACGAGTAGATAAAGCTCATCAATAATTGCAACAGTATTATTTTTCTCAATTTACCGACATTATCTAGAATAGCTGATCATTTATAATATGTTTAAATTTTACTCTTTGCACTCTTCTTCTGATCACTAACCATAAATCTCTATTTGAAAATGCTAGAAAAAATTCACACAAATTGCTTAATTTTCACAAACAAGCAATAAACTGATGGCTAAAGTTCCCCAATATTTTGGCTATAGATTCAAGATATTTAATTTTGCAATGTCCACATCCAAATCTGAAAGAAATCAGCATAAAAAAGGTAACCCAAAGAAAAAGTCTAAGCAAACATGATAAAAATCAGTTCACACATAAAGTAACCCATTTAACATTTCTATACTGATATTGAAATATTTCATTGCAACTTTAGAAAATAATAGTCTGCTCCATGGTAAATGCCCTTGTACAGTCAAAACACAATCCACATCAAACATAAAAAAAATTATTTCTGAAAATATCTACATTTCATACACATATTTAAATATATGTTGCTAATCAAATACACTTTGACTTTTGAAAATGATATTTAACACTTAAACATCATTTCTACATGAACCTATAAGCAAATTCCAAGAAAATTAAGGGAAAAAGGTTAAACCATCAAACTACAATACCATACAATGCATTATTGCTTTCAGTTTTACTATAAATCATGTTATGCTAATTCATCCCATCTTACCAGGTCACAGCTAGACAAATCAGATCTCATGCTACCCTTATTATGCATAATCACCCTAATACTGGAATGTCTTATGTGGGTACATTTTCCCATTGCTTGTGACTCAGAGCTATTGTTTTTGTACATTAATGTCACCCTAAATTCCATGCTGCACAAGTTAAGAACTTTATGTACCTAGATTTTTACCAGAATTGCAATGACATCAGGTCAATTTGCAGTTAAAATAAAATAACCCAAAATTCATGCAGGTTAAATAATAATACGTGGAACTTAGTGTAATATACTTACATTCAACAGAAAAATTACTGACTGAGAATGAGCTGTAAGAATTCATGTTATAAATAAATTTACCCAGAATACCTATATTTTACTTTACTTGTAATTATGAGAGTAAAATTAGAAGCCTTTCCTTGTCTCTCTCAGAAGTTTATTACAAATTAAAAAAACATTACATAAATAAAATATTAAATCAATGAGTAAAAAATTTTGGTTTTATGATGTGGAATTATGATTAAAAGTTCAATAAAAATAACTACTCAGCTTGTTCAGTCTAGGTATGAATTTGAAAATATAGGTCTTACCCGATATCTGCAAGATATGTTAATGAGAAGACTTTTAAAGAATCTGATACTTTGAACACATTATGTGCAATCTTCTATCACACTTAAAACCTCTTACAGATAAGAATACTGTTCTTTTTTCTAGGATCAGTTTCTAGAAAGAGTACCTTTTCCCTTTTTACTGCAATAGTGAACAAATCCCTAAAGAACTTGGTTTTATGATTCTCAAATAAATACTGCAAAGAAAAAAAGAAAAATCTAAAGGTAATCACTCTTACTACTACGGAATCTGTTATACTTACATATACTTTTCTGTTATAAGAAAGGGCACTTTTCACAAATAACAATCACAATAGTGATGAATAATACACAAATCATAAAATCTTTACATATCTAGCAAACCTTCATTTTCTTCAATAGAAAAATCCAACTTTACCAAAACTTCTCACTTGATATCTATAGGATTTTACATTTTGAAAAATGTAAATATAACAAACTTGAAAAAAAAAAGTAAAAAGAATATACTGTGTATTACCTGCATATTTGCCCTTCCAGTGGCACTAAATATCTAAATGTCAAAAACTTCTATCTCCTACTCTGTCTTTCCCTTGTAACTAATCTATACCAGTCAGGATTTTTATGATCCTCCAATGCCTTACGTACAAGTTCATCAGGGGATGGGGTGTCAAACTTGAAAATTTCAAAGGGAACAGAAAAGCTTTTTTCAGCTAGCTTTTTTACTGGATATAGTGGGGGCTTTTTGACCATCACCTCTCCAAATGGTGATGGGGAGGTTTTGAATAGGGATGTATCACACTTAATTGCCACAGGCTCAACGAAAACACTGTAAGATTCTTCAATGTCAGTATCAATTTCTGCTTTCTTCTCAGGATGTTTAACAAGAGCAGCCTGTAAATCAATCTCCTCAGCTATGTCTACTTCCTCATCTTGCATTCTCAGTAACATTTCCAAGCTTTCTGGTTCACTTTGACCATTTTCAGCTTTCATAAACTGACTGCCTCTTGAATCACATAATGCTTTGGGTAATGGTTCCACTTCCAGTCTCTGAGGAGTCATTAAACCAAGTGCTGGGTCAAGGTTTGGAGATGGCAGCACATTCAGGCCTGGTGGTAAGTTTAGCTCTGAAGGCAAATTTTTCCCTGGACATGCTTTTAGACCTGGTGGAGGATTTAAACCTGGAGGAAGATTCAGTCCTGGTGGTGCTTTTAGACTGGTGGTATTCTTAAACCTGGTGGAAGATTTAAACCTGGAGGAGGACTCAGTCCTGGTGGTGCCTTTAGCCCAGGAGGCAAATGTGGATTTGATGGAAAATCTTGTGGAGATATATTGCTATGAGAAGAAAAAGACTGACAAGGTGATGAATGATGCATGACAGGTTCTTTACAGGAAACTTTCAGACTTGCTAATGATGGCAAATCAATCTCATTTTTCTCTGAAAGTAATCTTGCACTCAGTGCATCCCTTAAATCTATTGGCACTCCAGGAGCATTTTCTTCAGAATGATTATGGAGCATTTTGCCAGTTTCATTTCTGTTGAGATGTTGGGCTACTGTTAACACACCATTGCCATTTGTATATAATTGATTATCTGACTTTGGAGACCCTAAAAGTAATGGTATTTTAAAATCAAGAGGCTTTGAAACATTGTCTCTTATAGTTTCCAAATGGGGATATGTACTGTCTCCCAAGTTACACTGTGCTAGGCTTGCAAGACTAGGCCCACTACTTGTTTGGTTGGACTGAGCAAGGCTTGAAAGACCTGGGATGCTGTTCCCTAGGTTGGACTGTGCTAGGCTTGAAAGACTAGGACCACCGTCTCCTACATTACACTGTACTAGGCTAGCAAGACTTGGCCCAATATTCTCTAGGTTGGACTGTGCTAAGTTGATCAGGGTAGGTCCATTGCCTTCTAGATTTGACTGTGCCAAGCTTGAAAGACTAGCCCCGGTGTTTCCTAAATTAGACTGTGCTAGGCTTGCAAGACTAACCCCACTACTTGCTTGATCTGAATGAACAAGACTTGGAGGATTAGTCCCAGTGTTTCCTAAGTTAGACTGCGCTAGGCTAGCGAGACTAAGCCCAACGCCTGCTTGATTACACTGAGCAAGGCTTGAAATACTAGGCCCAGTGTCTCCTACAGCTGACTGAGCTAGACTGGCAAGACCAAGCCCACTGTTTATTTGGCTATACTGAGCAAAGCTTGGAAGACCTGGCCTAATGCTTTCTTGGCTGACAATGCTATTAAGACTGGGACCAGTACCTTCCAGATTGGACTGTAGGCTTGACAAACTAGGCCCTAGCTTGGACTCTGCCAAGCTTGAGAGATTAGGCCCACTAATTTCCAAAGATGGCTGCAATGCAGTAAGTAAACCATGACCATACTGTCCTGAATGAGATAGAGCCTGTAATGACTGACCAGGACCAGTGCTTTTCTGGTGAGACTGAGCAAGAGATGACAAGCCTGGGGCAGCATTTTCAAGATGTGACTGAGCTAAAGTTGACAAACTTGGGCCAGTACTTTCATGACTTGACAAAGGTTGGGGTAAAAAGTTGGGACTTGGGGTTTCTTCTTTTGACTGAACAAGGAATGCCAAACTAGGACCAGAGTACACAGCAGAACATGAGCTTACTGGAGGAATGGAGAAATTGTATTCTCTCTCTGGTCTTTCTTTTGGTAGCTTGGGGATTGGGATGCCATTGCTCAAAGAGACAGGTTTATCTGCAACACACTTAGAATCTGTTGTACTGTTCACCTTCAAAGTAAGCGGAGGAATCTCTAATGGCAATGCATCCTCCTGAGAACAGCCCCTTGAGTTGCCTGAAGTCTGTTGTCTAGAAGCACTTGTACTTGATGTGTTCTCATAATCACTTTCCATTTCCATGTCAAAGAAATCTGGTATGATATCTTGACTATCCTCACTCAGATCCTGACTTGACTCCCCTATATCATGACTATCCATGCTGTTTGTGACAGTTGAATCTGCACTGCACTGACTCACATTTCGGGAGCGGGCAAGCCTCCGCCCTACATTCTGCTTTCGCTTGTCTGTTCCACGCTTCTTCACAATATCGATGTACCACTCCTTGATCAGGCGCTTCACTGGCAAGCGTTCACATGTGCACTTTCCAAAAAAAAGAGCTGATTCATAACAATAAGCATCTGGCAAGTCATACTGAACACCAATGTAGTCACCTTACCTCATGAAAACCACAGCAGTCACAATCATGAAAAGAAGAAATATTTCAGGTTAGAAAAAAGTTGGATATATGGATGACCAATGAATAAAAAACTATACACAAACTCTGAATAAAAATACAATGTATGTAAAAAACAAAAACAAAAAACAATGAAACACAGATACACTTAGAAAGGAATGAATGGTAAAACACTCTACTGTGTTGATACTACAAAAGAAAAACCCACAATGCACAAGAAATCTACTTTGTGCACTGTGGGATTTCCTACCATTTAGAAAGGAAACATAAATTGTAACACTGCCATTCAAACTAGATGTACTGTCTGATGAGGAGATTAACCTGACTCAAATCTATGGCAATACACACAAAGTAATACATAATAAATCGCAAGATGTCTGAACAGTCTAAACCAAAGTGATAACTTGCTACACTTAAGATTTCATTACTGGAAAAGGTACCTACCTTGTCTACTTTCATATCTTCTGTCTGGTGACTGTCTGTTTCCCTTTTGAATAAGAGCACTAATGGACGAATTCAGGTCATAATTGTTAGCAAGCAGCACCTCCATCATCTCCTCCCTCGTAACCTGATGTCCAAACATGCTGCCAAGTTCTTCAACAGCAGCTTCCATTTGACCCTGTTTAATGAATGCACCTTAAATTTCGTGAGGCTATAACAATACTTTGTTTTGAAAGTTGCTGGAAGTAAATGAATTACTTTTGTTTAAACCCAATGCTGCTGGGAATGGAATTGACATACATGCCATGTCCACTATGATTTTGGTACATTAACTGATTTCACACACAGATAGCTCCACAAACGCAGGGTCACCAAGGAGTCTATTACTAGTCCTGCCTATCTAACCTGTTTACTATTTTCCTTGATTTTTTGAAATATTTAAAAACATTGGTATTGCTATTAGTATTGTTAATAGCATTGAAAGAATCATAATGTCAATAATAATCATCATCAATAATATTAATAGCATTAAAAATACATATTTTTTCTGAAACTCAAGGAAAGGGGAAATCAGGTAAGGTGAGACAGGCCTACTAATTGACTCCTTGGTGGCTGAGCAATCGTGGAGTCACCTATGTGTAAACTAAATTCACAAAAAAACAACAACACTGAGCATTACTTGTTCTCAGTGGAAATGGGTTAAAAAATACCCAATTAATATACTCAGGAAATGACTGTCTATAATGCTAGTAAACAGTACAAACACTTAATTAAGTACATACCTGAGTATTTGTGATTCTGATTACATACTCATAATCATTTCATGATATATATGTTAATGTAAGTGTCCATACTGCTCATACTCAGTGTCTATAAGAGAGGAATTAATTGTACTAAGTTCTACGTGGTACTCTGGTTTGAAGTAAGGACAAAACAGCAAGTGCAATACTGGAAACATGAGTATAGATGTGGTCTTCTGAACTCACACTGGCTGCTAACATGTGCCGGGCATTGTGTGTGGTCTGGCACTCAAGGGAAAAATCAGAAGCACTAGATACTTGCATTTGTCCATTATCTGTGATTTTGGCTACAGCATAGATTTTTCAACAAAAATGAGACTGAATGGTAAAACACTCTTCCATGTTGATATTATAGTAGAAAAACCTGCAATGCAAAAACTTGATTTATTGAAGACGAGACTACAGTTTCGAAATGCCACCTTGGATTCCATCTTCAGGTCAAAAAATGGAATCCAACGTGGATTTTGAAACTGTAGTCCCATTTTCAATAAATCTAGTTTTTGCATTGTGGGTTTTTTTACAATAATGAGACTAAAAGGGTTGTAACTCCTCAGCAATTGCAGTCATAGCCGTACTGTGAACAACTGTAGGCAAACATAATTCAGAGCAGGTTGATGCATGTGGTATGGGTGCACATAGCACACAAAAAGAAATCCAGTCAGGATATGGCTTGTATGCATATACCACCTGTCATTATCTGGTTAACCCATATCTGACGGGTAGCATTCATAGAGGCCCAGGCCTCGCTGCGGGGGCTTATATCGGCGCCCTAGCATGCGTGACCACTCATGCCAAATACAGCATCCCATGCCGTTTCTTCGTAATACTACGAAGATATGTTGTATTTTCAGTTTTCATTATTTTTTCAGTCCTTCAAACTTCCTGATAAATCGAGACTGAAGGGTATTTTTGTTGTTATATAGACTCCATAGTTGATCATTATTCAGTCTATAGTCCGAATAAAATAAGCAGTGTGCGGCATCATGGAGTTGAAATCGTCGGTTTGTTGCATTTTTTTTGTTTGTTGCATGGTAAAAATGAGAAAGTGTTAAAACCGACTTAATTACACTTTCACTGGCAGAAAAATAATCTTTTGCCGTGATTGTAGAAAGAAAAGAAAAGAAAAGAAAAGAAAAAGAAAAAAAGAAGAAGAAGAAAAAAAAAAAAAAAAAAAACTCCTGGCATGTCCATACATACTCTATGGCATGTGCGTACGTGCCCCCGGCAGATGGTCGCGCCATGCCATGGCATGTGCGTACATGCCACCCATCAGCAATGGGTTAATAGAGAGCAAGTTGCATGGAACACTGAACCTAGCTCAGTGGCAGGGTACTGATTTTGCTATTGCAAGGGCCTGGGTTCACACCGCCACTAATGAATAAGTGCTACGGACAAAGGCACAGTGGCAAAGAACTGGCCGCACAACTGCATCCTCCTGTGGCTTAATATGCATACTCCACTATCAAACATGTAACATTTAGATATGGTATCCCCTTGATTTTTTTTCCTTACTATATCTAAGCTAACATTCCAAACTTCCTCCATGCATTAGATGAATCACAACTATATTATGTGTTAAGTCTGTTTGCCCAGCATTTGATTTGTAAGCCGAATAACTAAATTTAGGCCATGTGAAGGCATGCTGTATATGTCATGGCACTTACTTATCCCTAAAGAAGTTTCTCTCAAAAACATGTTAATTGTACAGAAATGAGTGAGGTGTCAATCTGTCAAGGTTACCTGCTGATTAGCAATTTCTAGTAACCTGAATAGCTTTCAACGGACAGTTATCATTCAATAGCTAGGCTGAAAAGATGAAGCCTCATTTCCGCTGATAAAAATAAAAGGTTTCCCTACAGCCCTGTTCTTATAATCATACTCATGTTGATAAATCTCATATTATGGCTGAATTATTTTACATGATAAATCACCAGTATATTGATTATTGCATTATGCAGAAACAATGATACAGGCTATTTATTATAAACTGCTTAAAATCACAATCAATTGCATGACACATTATTTGAAATAAGCAGAAAATGTGTATGCACATTAAAAGCAAATTGCAATCTAACTTTTCTTTCCTCTGCATGATAAAGCATCGTTAAGCTCTCAGTATCAGTGTTTCACAGATTAAAAGAGAAGAAGAATTGTAAAAGTCGACATCAGTAAACTTCAGGAAAGCTTATGCTCGTTGGACAGACATCTGAAGAAGAGGGTTCTCTTGGTGGGCCTCCTGGCGAGAGTAGTGGGGGTCAGCTTTTTTTGAAAAGAAGAAGAGAGAGAGAGAGAGAGAGAGAGAGAGAGAGGAAGAGAGAGAGAGAGAGAGAGAGAGAGAGAGAGAAGAGAGAGAGAGAGAGAGGAGAGAGAGAGAGAGAGGAAGAGAGAGAGAAGAGAGAGAGAGAGAGAGAGGAGAGAGAGAGAGAGACTGAAATAAATGGTTTTTGGGGTGAGAGTATACACAGAGAGCACTTACCCCATTACTGTCATCCCTACTGTGAGGGATACTGCACATGGGATCATCCATTCTGAGAGTCCAGTTTTGCTTCTCTGTGGACAATAACCAACATTAGTAATGTTTACCCATTTTATAATGTATATGTAAAATTGTCAGAAACAGACAAATTTACAGCTGTCTCAGACTGGTTATTTCATACTTTTGATTATTAATTTATTTTTATATATCATTTTAAATTCTATGTTTTCTTTCTCTTATTTCCATTTGAATCCAAGAAAGTATTTTCTTCAATTTCATTTCATTAATCAAATAATGCTACCTGTTAATGTAACTTATATACACAAACGAATTTGTTAAACGTTACACTTATGGTATCAATCTTGACAAAATAAGGGGGCAAATTGCTTCATAAATTTCTAAAATCTAGTCCCTGACAAGTAGTAAAAGATTGGAAAAACTCTGGAAAATAGTGAATATGGCCCCTTGGTGCCACTAGTTTCAATCATTTTTATTTCAAGGAAATTGAACTTTTTATATATATATATACATATAAATATTCTCTCTCTCTCACATACATACATACATACAAACACACATACATACAAACACACATACATACAGCAACACACACCACACACACAACACACACACACACACACACACACACACAACACACACACACACACACACACACCACACACCACACAAATTATTAATATATTTCACACTTCATATTTTTCCAAGAAGTATATTTTGATATTGTTAGTAACAAACCCTTTGGTACAATGCCCTCTTTCAGACAACACAGACCATACAAAAATACAAGCATCGACCTATCAATGTGAATTACACTTGCTTACACCCATGAACTTTTTATGACTGTACCCAAACTGGTTCAAGACATCACAGGTGACGGGGTGGGGAAACTTGTGAATTTGGAAGTACAATGGACACACAATAATTCAGAACATTTACGGGGACTGAAGCTGAATTTAAAGACCTATAAATTTTTTGCGTAACCATCACAATGCATAACTCTACTAATAAACTAAACTGTTATTATGGATACACATAATCAAAGACTTTTAAGGCCAAGAAGTGTTCCCATATGGCTAGAAGAAAAAGCAAAGACAAAGAAGAAAAAAAAAGTGAAAGAGGAGTAGAGTCACTGTGTAAAGAAGAGAAAGAAAATACACAGAGGAAGGAAGTGATAGAGAAGAGAAGAAAGAAGAAAAAGAACATTAACAACCTTAAAACAAAGTATGCAAAAGAAAAAGTTAATAGTTCTCTAGCTGTGTAATATTAAAATAACCCCCACATAACATATGTAGTCCATCAAAACAAAGCAAGTGAACATATACTGCCAGGCCTCTTTCCAGCTCCTGCCTGCCAGTGCTTTGCCTGCTTACTGTCAGTGGGAGCATTTATTTTATTTACTGAAAATTTTTGGCTGTGTCATATCGAAGGTCATTAGTGGCATACTAGAGGGCAGTATGGTGGTGAAAAGGGTAGTTAAGGGAGTAGGGAGCATTATGATAAAAGTATTGTGGTGAAAACAGCAAAAATGAGTTTAATGATAGGATAAGTGGACAGAACAAGGGGATGAAGAAAAGGAAAAGGAAAGAAGACCATGCAAAATCAGTTGAGGTGAGGGCTGAGGACCAAGGTGGTCCACCACATTGGGTCTCAGTCCGTCTTCTAAGCCCCCCCTCCCATGACAACAGCAAGGGATTGGGGGGCTCAGTGGGAACAGGTGGAACTGCATGTCCTCAATGAATTCATTTTATTACTGGGTGAACTTTTATGCTCTTACTCAGTAAAGACTAAATTTCAAGCAAGGGAAGTGACTATTAACTCTCCTTGTTAGTTTGTGATTGCCTGGTGCCAGCACGGCCATGACTATAGTCTACAGTGTCATAAAAAAACCTTACTTTAGCCTGCTTGACCCAACTTACTGTCAATGTGGGTCCATCCTTACTGTGGAATAGTTTGCTAATATGACTGGAGAGTTAAAATGACAATAGTTCTGCTCAGCAATTACTTCAGATTTAGTTATCTTAACCCCTTAATTTGAATCTTTATTGCCAATAACTGCTGAAAAGGTATATAACTTTTGGGTGAAATGTTTTACGGATAATGACAATTTGAGTCAGAAAAGTCAAATAATCAAATTAAAGGCACAAATATTCCATAGTCCCACATAACAACAAATAGACAGTCATGATAACCTTCAATCATGGACATGGTAGAAAGCAATTATGTTAAGCCTTTTATAATAATGGAGTATATATTTCTTATGATTGTCATAATCATACCTTGGTTATATATTTTGTTATTACTAATACTCAGGGTATATTGTTATTGATGTATATAGATATCTTCCTAAAAGGGCATGAACAAGTGTGAAATTTAAGAGACTGTGAGAGGCTATTAAAACCCCCCTATTAAGCAAAAAAACTTGTATAGAGACTGAAAGATGCCACTCTCTCTCACTCAGTAATAGCCTTACAGATCTGTGTCAGTGTAAACAATGAACTATAGCATATTCCATATTATTAAAATAATGGAATATAAGTATTTTGTCATCCATTCCCCTGTATTATTCCAGGTGATTTGATACATTTTAAAGGAGGACTAAGTATAAAGATAAAACAATAAAAAATATCACCAGATTGATGTGATCAAAGTACTATTATGGACCAGTAACTGCTCCATACCCAATTAAGCAATTGGTTACATTCAACAGTGGACAAAGACACTACTGATGCCTATGGTTTGGCATTACAGATAGGAATGGTGTTAACAGTAATGGTTAGAAGATACAAATGTGCTAGACATCAAAGGTCATATAGGCACTATGGAAAAGAAATTGGGGTTTAAAAGGGGGTGGAAATGACTTAAGTATCAGGAAAAGATGAGTTAGATTTTGAAGGTTGTAGAACACTGTAGGATAGAATATTAGTGATGAGGGTATAGAGTGGGAGAAAAATAAATACAGTGGGGATTTGAAAAAGGATGCGGTTAAAAGGGTATAGGGATGATGAGATCAATTTGAGAGTATGTGTCTGAGGAAGGGAGAGTCCCCACTGGATGAGAAAACTGCAAAAGAGCTATTATGAACAAACAAATGGTAATAAGAAATGATAGTTGAGGAAGTAAGAGAAGAATCCTGAGAATGAAATGAGGATACAGGGGGAAGGTGGTGAAGTATCAGAAGAATGTCAAGAGGGGAGGGATCCACAGAAGGGCATTGTTTGACTTAAGAGAGTTTTGGTGAGCATTTAAGTGGGGGTGGTAAAGGGTAATGAGGAAGGAAGAAGGAATGGTGATGCAGATGGAGGAGGAGAGGATGGGTGTTTTTGGGTGAGTTGGAGGAAGAGGGATAGGGGGAACTTGAGGAGGAGGAGGATGGGTATCAGCAGACACCTTGAATGTAGAGCAAATAAAGTTATGTTTATGAACTTTTTGGGTGTCTTCAAAAGTTTCTGGAGAGGAGTTAAGTGTAGAGGTCTGAGAAACAATGGTTTTCTTATGTGATGGAGATGAGGGAATAGATGTCCCAGGAGCATAGGGAGAGGTGGGTGTAGGAGAGGATGTGGTAGAAGATGGAGTGGAACATTTATATTTTTCTGATGCAACATTTGTAGAATGAAAAAGGAGGGGGAGGGGTAGGCACCAGGGAAGTGGTAGAGATTGGAGTATTGGATTTAGACTGGAAAAGGAATTTGCGGGAGGAGACAGGTAATCGAGATAGGTTGGTATGGGGTAGAGGGAAAGAGATACTGGGGGAGATGCTGAGACTTCTTGAGAAGATGGAGGGGAGCAAAGACAGTTTTCAAATAGGTTTAGAGAGAGAAAAACCTCTTTAGTGTGCTTCTTGTCTGGCCTAACCTAGTTTGAATCTGAGAACTCTACTTCAGATTTGAGCTTGTAGACAGAGCAGTTCCTGTAAAACACATTATGGGAGCCACCACAACTGGCACACATGCATGACTGAGCAGAGCAATATGAACAGTCATAACCAAATTGGGCCATAGAGAGGAGCGGGCTGTGGAGCAACAGTGTTTGACTAGGTGGCCAAAACACCAACATTTCTGGCATTGACAGGAAGAGGTTGATATCACTGCATCATAGTCATCAAGGCATGCAAGTAGACATTTTCACAGTCTGACGGTCCTTGTTGTAGACAGGAAAGTCAGTTGGAGACATGGAAAAAAGTTCCGATACAAGTATTAAAGGGGGGAGTGAGGGCAGGAATAGAAGGCCAGGAATTGGTTTACCATTGAGGTCAGTCAAGCAGATAGTGCATGAGCTTGGGACTCAGATATACCCGTTTACAAGACGTGGACAATCAGAATGACTGTGAAAGGAAAGTTCCCATTTGTTTTTGAAGACTTTGTTGGAACCAGAGGTTATTGTCAGAGTAAGAGGTTGTAGGGAGAATCACAAAGACTGATCTCACTTGGCTGGCCAAAATGGGTACTCAAAAGGTTTGATAGAGGTAGAGTACTGTTGGGAGGAGAACAATAAGGATGAAAATAATTAAAAGGGGGGTCGGAGTAACAATGAAAAAAAGACTTGCAACAGATGAATTAGTGGAAGATGTTGGGAGAGAGAAAGGGGTGTATTCTGAAGGTTGAGTAATGACCTGGGTAAATAATTCAGAAGGATAGGGCTTTTTGCTGAGGAGGGGTATTAGTATCAATCGAAGCCATGGTGAAAGGAAAGGCAGGGTCGGGAAAAACCAATGAAATCAATTTAGATAGGCAAGTTAATGAAGGGGCAAGTCTTAATGCCCCTAATATGGGAAAAACATCTTCATTATTGGCCATGGTGAGCCTGATATAAATGAGGAGAAGAAACAGCATCAATCCTCAGGGTTCCATGAGGAGGTAAGGGCTAGATAATTAACCAAGGAAATACTGTTGCCCATGGCTCCCGGAGGCCGTTCATGACTGAGATAAAGCTAGCCTTTTTCAGCCTTTTGGTATGGCTCTCACACCTTAGGAAATGGCGAAGAAGGGATGACGAAGAAAAGAAGGAATGAAAGGGTGAGGGGAAAAAAAAACCATGTAAATTAATTGAGGCGAGGCTCGGGTATAAGATGGGAGTGATCCCATACATTGTACCCAGTCTCCGTCTCCTAAGCACCCCTATGACAACAACAAGCACGGGATAGGGGCTTACAGATAGGAAGAGGGAAAGAAAGCGAAAAAGATGAATAAAACTAAGGTAAAAACTAAATTTAGGTAAAATTTCAGATTAACAATATATCCCTAATAGCCAATGAGTTACCCTTTTCATTTTCTAAATAAAAAATTCTTGAAGCATTACAAGGTGCAGGATGATAAAACTCAAACTCTGATTTGGCCAAAAGCTTTACTTGATATTGGACAATTGTAAGTGGGAGTTCAAAACCATAAAGTTAGCACTTGAATTTACATATTATCATCCTTACTTTAGCAAAGGCACATGAAAGTGTACATATTATCATGTGATAATAAGAACAAAAGTAAGAGAGGGATAATGTTCAGACAAAAAAATATTTTTATTTTGCCATGAAATCAGTAGTTAATGCTTAAACCATGACAGAAAATAATTATGAATGATTTTTTCCCTGATAAATTCTACTAATCAACTGTCAGTGTGATAGTGAAATTTTGTTTATCACCACTTGCCATATCTTTTCTTGCAAATATCTCTCAACTAGTTTTTTTACACATAAATTCTGATCAAAACAGTATGTAATCATCAGTGTATGCATGTGTGTGTGAATCCACACCATTCCCTGATATGCATCTTAAGTAGCAAGAAATGTAAGTGCTAATAGGAACATAGTAATAATACTTGAAAGGGTGATTTAACATAAAAATGTGGCATTAGTATAATAAAATAGATAAAATACATTTTTGTTTATGTCTACTACATACCAATTCATTTTTCACAAGATTATAGCTTTTCATTTTGCAAGGAGATGCACTATGAGTACATATATATCAGTCATAAATAACACTTGTTTACCATCTGTATTCATTTTGGGTAGATAAAGTAAAAGACTGATATTGATTTATTTCAATTTGATACAATATCTTAAGTTCATCTGAGCACTTAATCACATTTTACGAGCATTTAAAAATTTCCCTTTTTTAAAGTTTTCTTTCTGTAGTACCTATCAAAACATGCATTATACAAAGGGAATGGACACTGATGACAGTATCTCTTGGCCAAACAAACATGAGGATACACATACCCACTCCCCAAGGAACACAGGAAATATTTCATGGCCATTGACTGTAGTCATAGAGTGTGTGAAATTTAAAAAATGTTGCTTAATATGGTCAAAGAGTTAATGGAGGTTGTGCCCCCTGCAACTACCCCTTACAAGGAGAATTTCTCCTTTCATCCTGAGAGGCAAAAGTCATCTATGTATGTATGGCAAGATGGTGCATAGAGGTCGGCACACAAACAGTGGAAGTTCCATCTTATTACGTGTATGTGGATGAGGTTTGAACAATCTGCTTATATTTCTATGTATACAGGCATTTTCATTCATAATTCATTCCATACTTTCTTTTATATATAATGTTCCAGCTAGAGCTCCCATCAACCCTTCCCTCAGGCAGTCCCCAAAAGGGGCATGGCCAGCTACAGCAATTTAAATTGTTGAAAAAAATTTGTGACGCGGAGTGCGCGACTCGGTCTCTGGTGAATGCTTTCCACACTGTAGAGATTACCACAAACCTCTTGGAGGATGATTGACTCAATGGACTTTTAAGAAAGGCTCTTGCATTATTTCCACCAGTAACAGAGAACGGGAATGAACCATCCATGAGCCTTAATTGGAAGAGTGTCGGCTCTAGCGAGGACACTGTTTCCACTTTCAGGAACTATTCCTGCCCATTATGACTGGTGGTGCAGAAATTATAAAAAATTGAATAATAATAATAAAAAAAGAAGAAGAAAAAAAAAAAAGACACAAAAAACAAAGTTGCTATTTATTGTCATTGTTACTGTAGAGAGTTGCAGACTACATACATATATGATAAGGAATCCTTGCCTATGCCTATACACCACGTTACAAGAGTCACCATTTGAGTAAGCCTTATGCCTGGATTTTGAGTTTTGTGCAGGATCCAATGCCCTAGATCCAACAGGTTGATTAAGAAACTTTGATCCTGCCTTTTTTGAGCACTTATCACACGATTATAGCATTCTTCAATGTCTGGAGAGTGCCATGTTGTAACTTCTAATTGAGCCAACATGAATTGTAGGGTCTGAGAGGGATCAACTGGTAGGCCTACCCCCATTATAGTATTTGAGTATGTAATTGTATTCAGCATGGGGCATTTACCTTTTTACAATCACTGCCCCCAGATTTTCTCTCCCTCCTCTGGGTTTTTGGACAACCACTTAACTTCATATTGTCACAGCACTTGAAGTGAAAGCAAGTGCCACAACCAAATGTACTAGATAAAAAAAAACTGGCATTATCTATCATCTTCTGTCCAACATGCACCAGTAGGGATAAGAAAACTAAACCTTCACAGGTACAGATCACGTTACATTCTCTTTAAAAGAAACCCTTTTTTTTTTTGTTTTTTTTACGAACTCCAAAATTTTACTTTACACTCCAATTTTGACACGGAAGCTGCAGTATTACAACAAAAATAATGTCGGAACCAAAATAACACCAAGGAACAAATGAATTACCTGTGAGAACCCGAGAGCCATGAACAACGAATTGGAGTAAATAAAGGACCAAATAACAAACAAAGAAATCACATGGAGAAAGTGCGTAAAAATAACAAAACTTCATCACCGTTTTCTTCTTGCTCTTTCTAAGAATATTCAAGTATATTTCTTACAGGGATCTTGATCATGAATCTTAAAGCTCCCTTTGATATCTTCTCGATGTATAACACTGCTTATTGCTGCATTTTTGTAGTTTTTGCAATTTGTTGAAGGAATTTGTACTCACTGATTGTTTTGTGTCTTTTCGTTTGAACTGTGATGGTAAAGTCTATGTTTAGTAAAACTTTAAATACATTATAGATAATTTCATTCGCGTGCTGATATTCTAATACTTGTATCTTTTATAATTTGATTCTTCTGGAGTCGCGATAGCGCCGAATTTTAAGTTTAGAATCACTTGTAAGATTTAAGCCAAAGTCCCAATGCGCTTCGGACGCAAAGAGAGACAAGGAAAAAAGTGACATTTTCGCGGGAATTTTAAAGAGAAATTTTCCGCAACAAACTTAAAAAAAATAACGTGGAGGAGAAAATAATCATAAAATATGGCTCATTCACAGTGCTTATAGATCCAAAACACAAAAGGTGCACAAACTGTATTTTTTCTTCTTCTTAGAGTGTTTTATTTATTTTCAATTTTCCCTTTTTTGTTTGTTTCTTTTTATTCCTACGCTCTGACTATATACAATAACATATGATACGATTCCATTATATCTCCTTCATCATATTTGCGTACAAGCTTTAGGTACTTGTATACGTTCGTTAAAGAAAAAAATAGTTAATCGAAAAAATGCAGTTGTTGGCGAGTGCAAAGAAATTTACAAATGCAACACATGTGCTTCCGCATTGAGCAAGACAGTCATCTCCTTTTTCTTCATCATTTTCTTCGTCTTTTTTTCTTCTTTTTCTTCATCATCATCACCTTCTTCGTATTTTCTTCTTCTTTTTCGTTTTTCTTCTTCTTCTTCGTCTTTTCTTTTTCTTCTTCTTCTTCTTTCTCTATATGATTTTGGACATTTGAAGTCTTTATTTCCTGGGTCTCTTTTTCCTTTGATCTTCTCTCTGTTGTTAGAGGTTGTCAAATGATGCCATAAATTTTTTTTTTTATCGCTGGTAGACCTTCGTGTGTTTCCGATGTAGCTGTGGAGAGTTTTCTCTGTAATTAGTAAAAAACGTGTTAGGATTATGGATCATGACTGATCAGTTACCATTTTGATCAAAGCAACCAGTTCTTATACTTGATTTTTCCTGTCTACAAGGGAAGTACAACCATTTTTCCTGAATGGGATGTTGAAAGTTTAATACCCTATCCATTTTTGACTATACTTAGTACTTAGTCCAGTCAATCGTGCTTTTTTTCCCATTTATAGAAAAGGGGGCATTACTGATTTGATATTTGATCTGAATAGTTAAAGCAAACTTAGGATAGTTGATTGTTAGTCAGTGGGGTTAAAGATGGATAGGGTCAAATAGTAATACCCATTCCTCATTTATTTGCAGGTGTAGTAAATCAATACGCTGCACATTTATTTTGAATTTTGCACTTTCATATGAAGAAATGGGTATGCTGCCAATCCCAAGCATGAAACAATTTTTCCCCAGCAGACAAATGCAATAAACGTAAACATTTTCCAGTTTTTAAATTTCACACTTATACAACGCAGAAAGCATTAGGATAATCTCTTCATATTAGCGTTTTAAAGTCACCGTAAGCAGGTAAATAAATTTTTAGATTATGAATTACGAGGCAGATAAAATGCAATCATAAACAGAGTTGGCTGGAGGTTTTTTCGAGTCGCTGTTCCCGTGAAATGAACTCCCAAAAACCAACCGTGGGAAAATTTAAGGAACAGTTTCTGGTACTATCCTGGATTCATCCTTTTACTTAGAAAAATCCTTTGCTTTAAACCGTCTATGGTTAGCTGCCAGATTTTCACAGTTAGTGCAAGGTTTATTTTTTTCATCAATGCGAATACTGTGGACTGGCTCATCGTGTTTGACTTGATGCTATTGTAGAATTTATGCGAGACAAAACAGAGAGTGGCTAAAAATTTTTTATCCGGGGTTGAAAAATGTATAAATTTATGAAAGGCAAGAATATAAGTCATTTTTTTGCATACACATAACATGCACGAACACATAACAACACACACACACATTTTTTGTTTATTTACTTTATACAGAAGGCCTAAATTATTGTTGGTCCTCTGTTTACCCCTTTTGAATATTGTATACTTCAAAGTGAAGATATTTATCAAACTGTAAAATACTCTGAATTCTTGGAATACGGGTTTCAAGTCCAAAAACCAACACTACTAATAAATTAATGATATCAATGATACAAGAAATATAAAAGATAGTAGTAGTAGTCGGGGAGTAGTAGTTTGTAAATAGGGAAGTTCGGGGATAAGTTAGTAGTAAA
>NW_023659973.1:0-20228 GCF_015228065.2 Penaeus monodon | reverse complement strand
TACTTTTTAATGATAGTGAGATAAAAATTTACAGTAATGAAAATGATAAAAATAAAAATAATGATAAAAATAATAATAAAATAACATAAAACAGAAAAATAAGGATAGAAAGATAATGAAAATAAAAAAAAAATAATAATAATAATAATAATAATAATAATAATAATTAATAATAAAATAATAATAAAATAATAACGTAAAATATAATAATAATTATTAATTTTTATCATTATTATTTTATATAATTATTATTAAATATGCTATAAAAACTGATTGATGCCCCCCTGAGTTCACACCCCAAGAGATGCCACTCAGTTTTTTGGGAGGGAGAAATACGCATCGTTATTATTTTATTATTTTTATTATTATTTTATATTTTTATCATTACATATTAATTTTTAATTTTTATTATTTTTATTATTACATTATTGTTATTTTTTAAACTTTATCTTTATCATTATTAAAATCATTTTTATTACTATTACTATTATTACTTTTATTATTTTATTATTATTTTTTAATAATTATTTTATTTTTTATTTTTTATTAATTTTTATTTTTTTTTCATTATCATTTTTTCATTATATATTATCATTATCATTATTTTTATTTTTAAATTTTTATTATTATTATTATTATATTTTTATTTTTATTATTTCTTATTATTATTATTATATCATCTTTATCATATTAAAAAAAATAAAAAGATTACGATCATGAAATAATAAAAAAAAATAATAATGATAAAAAAAAAGATAGTAAAAATAAAATGTATAAAAAATATAAAAAATGAAAAAACAGCTAATAATGACATATAATAGAAAAAATAATGAAATGTAAAAAACGCAAAACAAAAACACAAAAATTAATAATAATAAAATAAATAGAAAATGGAATGAAACAATAACAATAATATAAAAATTTATATTTTTTATTATTTTTTAATCATTTTTTATTATTATTATTAAAATTATAAAAATAATTATTTATATATTTTTAAAAAGCAATAATAATAATAATAAGAAAATAAGAAAAATAATAAAAATAAAAATAAAATATAAAAATAAAAAAAAAAAATACAATAAAATAATAATAATGCATTAAAATTTGAAATAATAAAAATGTAATAAAATAAAAAAAACAATAATAAAACAAAATAACAATGATAAAAATATTTATAGAAATAATGAAAACAAAAATAATGAAAAAGATAATGACAAGATCACAACAAAGCAACAATAATTACGATAAAAAGGGTAAAAAAATTGATAATGAATAAAAATGAAAATAATAATATAGTATAATAATAATAATAATAATAAAAATAAAATAATTAATACGATTAAAGGAAAATTTCCCCAAAAACAGTTTGAAAATTTAAACCCCATCGTTGAGAACGATCTAATTTTTAAACGAAGCAAAGAGAATTAAAAATCCTGATCAAATAAGATTGAGAAACTTTAATGACATACGTGACGTGATCAAGCTGTAACTATATTGCAAAGAAAGAGTCGGGTAAAGAAAGACAGAGCAAAAGCAAAAGGGGACTTTTGGGAAAAGGGGTTATTGAAAGCCTTGGGCAAATTTAGGAAAGCCCTCGCAGGGTTGAAATGGTCAAAAAAAACGTAAAATGGAATAACGGGGAAAGCTTAACTAAAAAAGAAACATAGTCTTAAAGTCAACGGTTTTAAGACGTCAAAAAGAACTGAAGCGGAATCTCTGTCAAGAAAGAAAAAAATAAAAAGATCGTTCTAAATATTTAGTATCAAAAGAATAGATTATTTAGAAAAAATCCAAAAGTTTTTGACGGAATTTGGGGGGTAGGGGAAAAAGAGAAAAATAGCGCGGACGCGGGGGACATCTAGAGTTTTTTGGAGAAAACTATGGGACAGCCCAATTCGTTGATAATTTGAACAGGAAATGAACCGGGGTGCAAAAAATCAGGACAAAGATCATAAAAAGATGAAAAGTAACAACACGGAAAAAATGTCCAACGGAAACCCCCGGGTTTTGAGGGAAATTTAAAGGTTTTGGGTTTGAAAAGGCGGGAAACATAATCAATTTTTGGGGATGGAAGACACTCGGGAGGGTTGAGAGGGGACTGAAATGATTAAAAAGGTCCCAAAAAAAGGCAATGGGTTGGAAATTGCCGCCCTTTTCTGTTTTCAACTTACTGTGGAAACTCCTTACCGAAATAATCTTGGAAAATTGTATTGATCAAAAAATAACAGGATCGCTGCCAAGGAACAATAGGGCTGAAAAAAGCGATACCGTGGAACAAAAAAACATTTCTTTTGACAAGGGAAATTTTCGAAACGTAAAAGACATAATAGAAAACTTAAGCAGGGCCCGGGATTGTTTTTCGAAGGCCTTTTTGATATGGTACCACATATTTTGGATGTCGAAATCTTTAGAGTTATCGGGGCTCCCAGGAATTTACATAGTTTTCTAAAGAACAGGATGAAAGATTGGAAGACAAACCTGTTTTAGGGGGGTACACAGGGCAGTCAGCATTAAACGAGGTATATTTGGGGGAGATCCCTATCACCATTTTTTTTTTCATTACACTTTCCCCTTAATTTGGGTGTTACAAAATTTAAAAAGTGGGGGTTTTTTTTTTGGGAATGGAAAGCCATATTAAGCCATTTACTATTTAGGTGCCCAAAATTTGTTGGAAGTAGTGAAAGTGACTCAAGTCATCGTGAGGACAAAAAAATTTAGTCCCCAGAGGATATGGGGATGTCGTTTGGCTTTGATAAATTTGGGGGTTTTGTTTTTAAAAAAGAACCCAATTAAAGGAAAAATCTGGGAAGGGTTATTGTTAACGAAGTTGAAAAAAAGGCTGTAAATAGGGAATATAAAAAGAGGTGATTATCCCCCAGGAAATGTGTAAAAAACAGAGAGAAAGAAATTTAATAGATTTTAGAGTACTTAAGGCCCAAAGTTGAAGGGAGGGAATTTTTTCAAGAAATCAAAGAAGGCTATGGCAACAGAAACTTTAATTTTTTTGGTGGGTTTTACCTGGACCACGAGACCTAGAAAGAATAACAGAAAAAAACAAAAAGTTTTTAACAATGCATGGTGGCTTTCACCCCCGTAAAATTTTGTGGGCTTATACCCCAGAAATTTAAGAGGTAGAGGTTTGTTTTTGAAAAAGAAGTTCTCAGTTTTTCAAGTACATATCGAAAGCCCTGGAAACTATTTAAATTTGCAGAAGAATTTAATTTTGTGAAAAACTAACAACGGTGCGGGTCGGGGGAAAGAAAGAAGGAAGGCAAAAGGGAGTGGAAAAAAAAGACGTTCATGTCAATTTCCCCGTGAGAAGAATAAAAAAAACAGGGAAAGATGGGAATAGTTGGGGGGAGATTTAAAACGAGGAAGGGAAAAGGGGACTGTTTGCGCTGCACAAGAGCGGCCCAAAAGAGCTATCTCGGTAAAAAGTATAGCAAAACAAGTCCACACCATTATCCCGCCTTTGAAAAGAGAAAACGAAAATTTTACCTATTGTATGGCTCTGATTTTGCAAAGAATCGGTATCAAAAAAACATGACAATTGGGTAAAATATACTTTGGTTGCTTGCAAAAAAGTTTTGAATAGACTGCAATGAAAATGGTTCTTACAAAACCCGACCACTAAAAGAGAACGTAAAAACTGAAAAAGTGCGGGAACCCCGGGGGCCTGTATTGCCATTTAGAAAAGGAGAAAAAAAAGGGACATTTTGAGTTTTGCGGTCCCAGAAGATAAAAAACATTACCACAAAGAGCAAAAAAAGTTTACAAAATACCAAGGCTGCGTAAGGGATTGAAAACTAGAAATTTTAAAAGCAGTTGTAGTCCCGACATGGTGGGTGTACTGGAAAAAAATTTCCAGAGAGTTGGAAAAACTCTAAAACGAATAAATTCCCCCTGTAGCCCCCGTGCTTGCAGGAGGCAAGTTAATAAAACCCTTTCATTTTGAGGAGTGTAGATATAAAACGGTATCATTGAAGAATTATCGGTAGAAAAAACGTACTAAAAATGAGTAAAAGAGAGACACTTAAAATTCAGACATACCCTAAATAAAAAAAGTAATTAATTAGGTAAAAAGGCGTTAGAATAAACTATGAGGTAGATTTTGTTTAAAAAAATGAATTAAACGAACTAATAACGAACAAAAAGGTCCTCCAAGAAAAGTGGCATTAATCAAGAAAAAAATATCTAGGAATAAACGAAGGAAATGGGATGAAAACATCATAAGAAGAAAAAAATACGTACAGAAGCACCAAAGGGGTAAGGTCAATCCTGAAAATAGCTTAAACCAAAAGAACAAAAAAACACAATAGACTCTTGCAATACCTGTGGTTTCAAAAGTTTTAACGTGATAGATGGAACTTACATGAACTCAAAAAAATTTGACCACCAAAATAGGAACAATTAAAATGAAAAAGAAGTACACCCAAATCAGACGTAGCCCGTCGTACGTCCCAAAATAAAGGAGTTGGGGGATGATGCTTTGGGGAATTATCGTACAAAAAAACAAAATTGGTCTTTGCAATACTTAGACTAAAACAATTGCATGCTTTTTTTATTTTAGAGTACATAAAACCCCAAAAGGGTTACAAAATATAAAGGAATCAATTTAAATTTTATCGGGAATTAGATTTTTGGGGCAAAAAATATCGAAACAATGTTCCCAAAAGGGGTGTTTAAACTAAAAAAAAAAAAGCAAAGAAGGTCGGAAAAAGAAAACTAAATCAGGGGGCATGAAAACCCCTCCCACGGACAGTTTGAACTAAGCAGACACATGATGAAATGAACCCACAGGGGTTAGAAGTCGGACTAAAAGGGGAAAAAGAGGGTTTTATTTTTGCAGCCAAAATCAAGTTTTTTTCTAAAAATAAACCTAAATCTTGCAAAAGGCACCTCAAAGTGTGGGTTTTTGTGAAGACGGTTGAGACAAGATCACCTTTTTTGGGTTTTCCCAAATTTTAACCCGAATGGTAAAAAATCGACAACGAGGGGAAAGTACCTGCACGGAAAGATCTGCAAAAAATTTTTCTATAGAACACAGGAAAAAGGGTAAAAACCCCACCAGAGCCTTTTATGAAGGAAAAAGATGCTCAAATCTTGACAATCGTACTATAAGGAAAAACGTCCGATATCGCATAAAGGACAAAAAAACCCAACACTTCCCTGTTTATAGTATGAGCACCCCTTAGACAGAAACGCCCTAACAAAAGGTTCGAAAAGATATCAAAGTAAAAGCCCCTGGAAATAGAGGGGAAAAGTGTGGCTTTTAAAAACCAAACTTTCCCTGTTGTTTTGGAGTCTTGGTTTAAAAAAAAGGGACAGATAATTTTTCTGAGCAAAACCAGAAATCCAAAATAAAGAAAAAAAAAAATAATTTAAACAGCACAGCCTGTTCTCAGAAGAGTATTATCAATCTGATGTGTTCTTTGTGTGCGTAAATTTGTTTTGAGGAGTTTTGATTTGGGGTTTGTTCTAAAATTTTTGATGTTTTCGTGATTTTCCCCATTCCCTCAAACTTCAATCCCCCTAGGTCAGGGATGCTCGGTTTTTTTTTTAAATTTAGCAGTCTAAAAAACTTTCTAAAAAAGTAATAATAAAAATAATAATAAAAATTAGTAGTATAGTAGAAAAAAACCACCAAAAACAATAAAATAAAATAATGATAAAAATCAAAAAATAATAAATAAAAATAAAATAAAAAACACTTAAAATTTCACAATAATTTAAAATCATTACATAAGAGGTAAAAAGAAAAAATGAAAATATGAATGTAATGATAATTTGTTAAATAAAAATAATTTAAATTATTAGTAATAGTAGTTATCGGAGACAATAGCATAATAATCAGAAAAATGCTAATGACAATAAGATGATTTTAAATGATAATGAATAAAAATTATCAAGCTAAAGTGTTAGTCTATAACCATTATATTAATTTTGTACTTGGCTTAGCATTCATTAGATCATTTTTAAATCACTCACGCATACATCAAACGCCTGCCATCGATTGCATGATTTCCAAGCTTTTTTTTTCTCAGTCCATGGTAAACCTTTTTTTTTAAGAATGCTACAGATGGGGGCGCTGTGATGCGGGCGTTTTTTGTGGCGCGTTTAAAGGTACTGTGTGGGCATATTTTGTAATGTTTTTTAAGTGCTGTTGTTTATGGGGGGATTCTCAGGATTTGCAGTTTTTGTGAATTTTCATTGTCCTGTATTTAGTGTACAATTTTATCCACACCATCAAATTTGCTATTTTATCTCATAGAAAATTTGTTTTTGCCTACTGAATTTAAAAACGCTGTAGGCCTTACTACAGCAACGAGAAATAGAGAAACAATAACGAAGAAAAACATATAAAAAGAAAGAGTTAGAAAACACAAAATGCGTACAATAAAATCCTATTTCCCTACCCCTTCTGTCCCCTTTAACCAGAATGGCGATACTCCGACCCGAAAAATTTCCCAACTCTTTTATAAAAGAACTAGGCCTCTCATTCGAAGAATTTTTTTTTAAAGATTGTTTTTTTCGAAATTGTTTACCTTGGGGGATAAGTATTAACAATTTTATATGCCCCGTTTATCTGTCTAAATTTCCTTGTCTATTCTTTTTTCCTGAGGGGTTCCACATGACGAAAAAATGTGAAGGATAGCCAAAAGTTCCAAAGAAATATAACAAGAAAAAAGTTTTAATCATGATAAAAAGTATATCTGGGATACAAAGTTGCAATTCCATACGAAATAAACGGTGATAGCATTAAACAATCTGTCTCACCCAAAAATCACCCCCACCCCACCAACCCCAAAAATAAAAAAAATGAAAACACATTAAAAGCAAAACCCCCCCCGCGCTAATACGAAGGTCCGAAAAAGCCAGGTTACCCCCTAATTAAAAAAGGTCATCTAATTTTTTTCCCGTAATTATAACACCCCATAGCAAAAAACTTCCTCGCCTGTTTAAAAAATAAAGTGGGTTTTTCTTTTTTGCGATATGATCTATCTTGGTAAAAAAAAATAACTTCTTTTCGAGTCCCAGCGGTTTGAAAAGCATTATAAGTAATATAAAACATTTTTGATAAAAAGTTTGTCTTTTTGAAGTTTATATCCAAAAGAAAAGGAACTGCCTTCTTTAAATTAGAGCGTCCTATGGCAGCAAAATTAGAGAAAACTAATGACAGAGTAAACGGTAGATCAGGTACCCCCCCCCCTCCCCCCCTCCCCACCCATTTCCCCCATCCTCACCTCATGCCTTAACCCCCCCTCCCATCCCTTTGGGGCCCCTCACAACCATCAAAAGAGCTTTAGGCCAAAAATAACAAATTTGGGTTTGGTTTAATGGTCGAATCAATTGATGCCAAAAGAAGGGTAGTTACGACGCCTCTCGTTCCTAAAAAGCAAAGAAACTTTTTTTAAGGGAGGGTTCATGTCTGAGGCCGCCGGGGACAGCGAAAAAAGCAAGGGAAAACCAGGGTGAAATCAGCAAGGGAAACCAGGGTAAAAACAGCAAGGGAAACCAGGTGAAATCAGCAAGGGAAATGTGTAGCCACATTAAAAAATTATTTATATTATTAACATATATACTTGGTAGTGGTATATATACTCAATTAATATTAATATTATATATTTTTTATATAATAATATATATATATTATATAATAAATAGGGGGGGGGAGGAGTGAGGGGTGCGGGTTTTGTTTGTTGTGGTGATGGGTTGTGTTGGGGGGGTGGTTTTGTGTGGTGTGTTTGGGGTGTGTGTTGCAGTAGCAGTATGTATGTATTTGCGTGTGTGTGGTGGTGTGTGTGGGTGGTGTGTGTGTGTGTGTGGTGGGTGTTGTAGCATGTATTGTATTTGGTGGGGTGTGTGTGTGTGTGTGTTGTTTGTGGGTGTGGTTGTGTGTGTGGGTGGGTGTGGGAGTGTGTGTGGTGTACATACAACCCCACACACGTGTGTATATATATAACTGTGTGTGTGGTGTGTGTGTGTGTCCTACAAATTTTTGTATGAAATTTTACCCAAAAGTGGTATGAATTAAAGTAGGGATGTATGTGTATGTTTGTGGGGTTGTGTGTGTGTGTGTGGTGTGTATGTATGATGTATAAGGGATTAGGGGTAGTATGTAGTATGTATGTATGTATGTTGTATTGTATTGTAATGAAAAGTATTGTATAAATTATATATATATATATAATATATTTTAATATATATATAAGTAGTATACTGGGTGGTGTGTGTGTTTGGTAGGAAATTTTTTGTTATAATTTTATTAATTTTAAAAATTAAATAATATATTATTTAATATTTTTAAAATATGTGTGTGGTGTGTGTTGGTGTGTGGGTGTGTGTGTGTGTGTGTGTGGGTGGTGTGTGTGTATGTGGTGTGTGGTGGTGTGTGGTGTGTGTATGTGTGTTGGTTGTGGTTTTTGTGTGTGTGTGTTTTGTGTGTGTGTTGGTGTGTGTGTGTGTTTGTGTGTGTGTGTGTGCGTGGGTGTGGGGGTGGTGGTGGTGAAAAATTTTATAAACAAAAGTATGATAAGTTCGGATATTTGAATTCCCCTCGCGAGCCGCGGGGCATGGCCCACACCCCCCCCCGAGCCCTTTTGGGGGAAGCCCGGCCCAAAATTTTGACTGAAGGACAGGATCAACTTCCCCCGAAAAAACAAAAAAGTGTCAGTTTTACACAAGAACATACTAAGCTGACCCCTTAAAAAAAAGACAAAGCATCTCATCGCCAGAGCTTATCAAACCCCTTATAAGAAACCCCCAACAAAGGGATTCAAAAAATCAAAAGAAAGAAAAAAAAATGTGAATTCACCGACAACCCGCTGATCGCAAATTTAAAAACCATCATTTCTCGGTGCCCTGTAAATTTCGGCCCCAAAGGTTTTGGATCTGGAGGGGTCTTTTGCGCGGGAGGGGGGGAGGTGTTAAAAGGGGAGGAGGGGGACGAGGGTGAGAGGGGGGGGGAGGGGGCGTGCAGGGGAATCCAAGCAATGTACTATTTGATTAAGTTATAATTTTTTTTTATTTCTCGGGGGCCCCCCCTACTTTCCTTATAAAGGGAATCATTTATTCTTTTTCATCTACTCCCGTCACTGGTAGTTCATACTCACCCCCCTCGCAGTCCCTAAAAGTTACAAATCAAAACCCAAAAAATCATTAGCACTTTTCTTCCACAAATAAAAAAGGGTGTAAATAACAAGTGGATTTGAAAGGGGTAAATCAGATGACCTTCCCCCAAAGGGGGGGGGAAAAATGGATTTTTCATACCTCCGAAGGGGGAAAAGGGAAAACCCCTTTGGTAAGAGCAATTTCAAGACGGCATAATTACAGGGGGGGGTCAAAAATAGGGGACGAACTTTTGTGGCAGGCAACGTACAGCAGATTTTTTTTTTGTCGTATGGACGTGAAAAATCAAAGACGAATAAATTAAAAAAATGTTTAAGGAAACCATACAGGGATAACAAAAATCCTATAAAGCAAAAAACTAAAAAATGTAATTGGCTAGCGTGAAATTAGCAAAATATATCAGGGCCAACAGTTTCCTAAAGCGGATACGAAAAGGGGTATTGCAGGCTCCTGATGTGCTTGATTCTTATAGAAAACTCGTATTAAAAGCGAACATAAAATATGAAAAGATAAATGGGGAAAAAGTGAAAAAACAAAAGCAGATACGACAGCAACTCCCCGAAAGGGGCCCATTTGGCTAGGAAAAAAAGCGATTGCATTGGGCGTCCTTTACGATGGCGCACGATTCGTTTCCGTCTGAAGTTGAAATAAGACGCCAAAGAAACGCACACCTTTTCGGGTACGTGTGGTTTGCCTTCTCCCCGTTATTTATATGCCACATTTCCCAATTTTTTTTTCATTTTGTTTGTTTTTTGAAAAATTTTGTGGTCGAGAGTCGTCGCGACAGTGTTGCGATCGTAGGAACCCCTGAGAAGAAACAGTATCTAATAAACGTCTTCAATGAATCAAAAATTCAAATATTTAGATACTTTTCACATACACTGTGAATGCACGACATCATAACTCGGACAAATTCCCAAAATCAGACAAAACAGATGATATGCGCACACACCATCGGGTACTGACTCACAGGGGCCACCAATACACGGCAGCCACCCCCTTTTATTTGGCATTTTTTAAAGTCATATTCCTTGGGGGAGCTTTAAGCCCGCTCGGATCTTTTCCCTTTGTCTTTTTATCTCAGGCCGCCTCCCCCTTTCATGGAGCGAAGCACACGCAAATAAGACACGCACCCCCCCTTTTTTTTGCATTGTAATGTCATATTCCCTTTCAGGGGCTTGAAGCCCCTCCCTGTCTTTTCCCTTTGTCTTGACTCGGACTCGCCATTACAGGAGCGAAGCAAATAGGTAAAACCACGTCTTTTAAAACCATAAGATTTTCCCAGAGATAAACTGCCCAACGTTTCAGGCAGTCCCGCCGAGGATAAAGGGAGCCGTCGTCCCCCTGGGGTACCCGGGGTTGGCCGTTTCGTAAAAAACGGATTGTTCCCATATCGTTACAAGCAAGAGGGGAATTGCTTGCGGTTCCCCCTTTTGGTGCATCTCAATTTTCCCGCGGAGCCAGTTAATTGCTTTTGGATTAAATTTTTTTATGTTAAATGACCCTTTTCGAAAAATTTAAAATTTTTTTGATGATGAGGCCTGAAAGTCGTTTCCTTCGCATGTTTTTTGGAGGATGTTTAACATGACACCAGAACAGGGAAAGAAGGGATTAAAAACATTTATTCATATCAAGGTCACTGCCCTTTTTAAAGAAGGGGGATCAACCCGGGGTTCAAAATGTCCCTTGTTAGCAAAGATGGGTAATTTTTGTAAATCATCGTCAAGGGAGCTCATAAATCGGTCTTCTTAAAGAACCCAAAGTGGTAAAAACCTGAATATTTTAGAATTGCTAGAATACCAACGGTTCCCCCCAAACCCCAGCGGTAAATTTTCTCAAGGGTATAATCAAAGTTCTCTGAAAAAAGTTTTCCCTGTGTGTGGCATTTTATTAAAGATAACCCTATCCCCTAAAAAGCTATCAATTTAATTGATTTTTTTGTTTACCCAGGTGGGGATTCAACTTCAAAATGGTATTTCGGCTATTTGCCAATCCAAACAAACGCAGGGGACCAACAGTTAACATCGCTTCGTGTTCATTATGTATTTTTTACTCTGTAACAAAAGAGCGGTGCACAATTTGGGAGAAGTTATAGAGTATTAAAACGGAAAATTTTTATGGACAGTCAAACTAATTTTCTGTAAATTTCTATAAACTTTTGAATCAAATCGAAAAAACCCTTGGCATTAGCCAAGTATATTTTTCTTCAGTCTTGCAAAAACCAAAAAACCATCGAAAACCAAAAAAACCAGTCGAACACAAAAAGCCCCTCAAAAACAAAAAAACCCTCGATATGACTTAACGGAAAAAATTTTGCCATATTCCCTTAATCCTAGATAGCATATCAACTAATCAAAAATTTGGGCCCGGCTTTTACTTGTTTTCCCACCGTCTTTTTGATTAAACTCAGCCCCACATAAACCCTATCAATTTTAAGACCCGTGCAACTCATAGGAATAAAAAAACAACACTAAGATAGAAAAAAATCCATAATGAGGTCGAAAAAGTGTGGGGAATGTCCTCCTTTTTAATAGATACAGAAAAAAGGCAAAAAATTTTTTTAAATGAAAGAATATTGATGCAAATAACGTCAGAAAAATTTTTTTCGGGAGAAAACAGGATCTTTTGGAAATCGTTTAAAATGCCTTTTGTAATAAGGGTGAAAATTACCCACTAGCCTGTCTTATATAAAAATGTAAATTTTAATAATAAATATAATTATCTTATCTTTATTAAAAAAAAAATGATCGAGCAAAATACAACAAAAATAATAATAAAATAATAATATTATTAATTTTATATTTTATTAATATATGTTGTTTATATAATATACATATAAAAATAAAAATTTCATATACATATCATATACATACATACTACATCATACATCAAAATACATAAAGGACAGACGACAGCGGGCAGACAGAAGAAGGGACGACAGACTAATATATTTTAAAATATATATATATATATATAATATATAATATATATAACAACAATATATATATGTGCGTTTTTGTGTGTATGTATTATTAAATATATAATATATATATTATTATATTTATTATATATAATATTATTTTATATATATATTCATTTAATAATTTATATTAATATATAATAAAATTATATTTTTTCATATATATAATATTTAAATATATTAATATATTATAATTTATGGTTATGTATATATATATACAAAATTAGATAGTTAATAGTAGATGATAGATAATAGATGTAGATGAAGATAGAAAATGATAGATAGACAAAAAAACAGGGCAGCCAAAACACACAACATCTCTTCTACATCATTTATATATATTTAAAAAAAGAAAAAAGAAAGAAAACATATTATGTCTGGTGTGCGTGGTGTATGCATATGTGTGTTTTTGGTGTTTTGTGTGGTTGTAATATTTATTAATATTTTTATTAATTATCTATATATTATATAAAATAATAATATACAATCTCTACTTCTTATATATACTATTAAAGAAAGAAAGAAAGGAAAAAAAGAAAAAATTATATATGGTTTGTGTGTTGTGTTTTTTGTGTTTTTTGTGTGTGGTGGTATTTTGTAGGGTTTATGATTTTTCTTATTTTTTTTTAAAATTTTTTATATATTATATTATATATATTATAATTATTAATATATTTTATATAACTAAACATTTAATGTATATGTATATTATTTTTATTATTTTAATAATATTAATACTTTATTAAAAATTCTATATATATTTATTATATATATATTTTTTTTAAAACATTTATATATATATTAATTTATATACTATAATATTAATTTTATTTATTCTTTATTTTATAAAATTTTATATTAATAAAATTTATTATATATCTATATAAAAAGGCCGGGGTGGCCGAGGGGTTTGGGCTCGGTCAAATGGCACGACGGCAATCTGAGTTGAGGGTTGATCACCGGCCGTCGCGTTTTTTCCCTTGGGGCAAGGAATTCACTTTTCGATGCCTACCACCAACGGGGGGGGCAAGCCACCCCAAGTCTTTCTGGTCCCAAGCCCGGATAAAATAAGAAGATTACCTAAAAGGTAACACCGGGCACCTCCGTGGAAAGGAACTGAGGCCCCAAACCCAGGTACTCACTCCAAGAGCATCAAAATAAAATAAAATTTAAGAACTGCTGTAACCAGGGGCCCTCAAACAGGAACCTACTGTTAAAAAGAAGGAGAAGAAGGAGAAGAAAAAAGAAGAAAAGAAGAAGAAAAAGAAAAAGAAGAAAAGAAAAAAAGAAAAAAAAAAAAAAAAAAAAAAAAAAAAAAAAAAAAAAATTATATATATATATATATATATTTATATATATATTAATAATAATATTTTAGGCGGTGGTGTGTGTGTGTGTGTGTGTGTGGGGTTTGTGTGTGTGTTGTGTGGTTGGTGTATGCTGCCGCGATGGTCCTTTGGTTGGGTTTACTGGACTCTCCCCCACATGGTCCCTAGTTCAATTTCCACCGCGGCATTGTAAAAATGCCTGTATCGGGACTGCGGGCTCGGCGGGGAAAATTGATATCCCCTTGGAAGCAGGTTTACAGGGGGGGTCCCCGCTTGGCATAAGTGTTAGCACACCAAACCCGCTTTGATAGGAAGGCATCCAATCAGGCAAAGAGTGGCACTGCCAAAAAACCCCTTTCAATAGTAAATTTGAGAGGGGGCCCTGCCCTCCAGGGGAAATAAAACTTAAATATATATATATATATATATATATTATATATAAATAATAATATTATAGTGTGTGTGTTGTGTTGTGTGGTTTGGTGTTGGGGTGTGTGTTTTGTTGTTTTTTGTGTTTTTGGTGTGTGTATGTTGTGTGTGTTGTGCCACACCCAAAACACACACACAAAAACAATATCGGGGCCCCCTTTCATTTGGGCGAAAAAATGTAAAAGAGCAAGTGTTGCCTAGCAGCATGCCCCTCTCTCCAGCACCCGAGGACCCAAGGAACGGTTGGGCCGTACGGTTTGGCACCAACGGCGTCGCAAGTTGTTCCGGGACGAGGTCGCAAAGCGAAAACGACTGCCTCGGTACTCTGGCCTCCGGTTTTTCCTCAAGTTGTTTCCCCAAACCCTTTTTTCATAACATACCAAAGGCAGGAACTGTTTGTATTTTGGGACTCCCATAGTTTTTGACCATCACGGAGAATGCAAGGCAGCATTTTTTTATAAGGTAACTCCCTAGTCTTGGGCCATTAATATAATTATTATATATATAATATATATATATAAAAATATATATAAATTTTAAAATATAATATTATATTGTGTGTTTTTGTGGTGTAATATATATATAATTAATATATTAATATATATATATATAAAAATTTTTAATATAAAATTTATACATAATAAAAAAATTATATATATATATATATATAAAAATAATTATACATATAATATAATATTATATATTATATATTATTTTACTACATTAACATTATGGGGCCCCTTTCCCTATATTATAATAATATATATTTATATATATATATATATATTATATATTTTAATTATTAAAATTATATACATATATGGGCCCTTCCAATAAATTATATATATATATATATATATATATTTTAAATATATATATATAAAAAAAATTAACAATATATACAATATCCCCTTCCATATAAAATATATAAATATTTTAAATATAATATATAATAAAATATATATTAAAATTATATATTACATTTTAACATATATATAATACAATATATATATATATATATTAATTATATTAATATAAATTATATATATATTTGACTCCGCGAGGGCCCTGGTTAGAGCATGGCAACCCGACCCTCAGGGTCCGGTTAAAACCCCACCCTCGGTTTCGTAAAAAGCCTGCGTTTGACTGTGGCTCGAACCCAAAAAACGACTGTCCCCTTAGAAGTAAAACCCAAGTGTCTAGAATCCCCCCGGGCAAAAAAACCGCGGTTGATTAGGAAAGGTTCAACAGGAAAGGGGTTTGGCATGCCATAAAACCTCCAGAATTACTAGAGGGGCTGAGTCCAGCAGGGGAAAAATTGAATGGCTGTTAAAAAAAAAAATAAAATATTTACATATTATATGTATATATAATAATATATAATTTTTATATATATATATTTAAATATATATTATATATCTCATCAAAAACATGTCATGTTTGAGCGCCGTGGACCTCTCCACATCCTTCGCCCCAAACCGATCTTACGCTTTTCTTTCCATGTCCCATCGACAACCCGCAAATATCCTGATGTCGTCGCCAGTCTTGTTTCGGTTGCCTCTTCTCTGTTTCCTATCACCACCCCCTGTCAGAAAGTTTTTCTAATATTTTATTTTTATTCATGACAATAAACTTTAAATTTCCCTTTTTTTCAAGATGTCCAAAAGCCGGTCTTTTTCAATTTTTTTTCTCCGCCTTCATCATTCGCTTTTCTCTGTCAGTAATACCGTACTTTCCTTAAACACCCATTTTTAAAACTATGATCTTTTTTTTTTTCATTACTTTACCCCAACACTCAAACCCAATATCAATTGGGGAAAAATAAGTTCAATAACTAGCTTTTTTCCCTAAGGGAAAGCTTCGGTTTTTTCCCGATGTTTTTGAGAGAATTGTGGGATTTTTTGGAATGGCAATTCTTCTTTTTTTTTCTCCGGGGAAACAATATGTATTGTTAAAAAGCTCCAAAATAAGGAACTCTTTCAATTTTCCACATCATTCCTTGTTGTAAAAATGTTCATCATTGTTCATTTTTCATGATTTAGTTTTTTTGGTATTTTTCGCTTGCTTCTCTAACTTATCTAGTAGTTTTTGTAGTTCAGTGATATCTGGCAATTTAAAAATATATCATCGGCGTACCTTTGTTTTATTTTTGTATCCTCAAACATTACAGTTCCCCTTTAAAAAAATTTTAGACACCTCCATAAATTTTTTCGAAATATGTTTTGGGACAGAATGAACCCCGTCCCCCTCCTTGTTGACTTCGAAAACCCTTCTGTTAAAACCCTAAGGGTTTTTTAAGTGTTGTTGTTGGGCCCTACATGGCTTTTATTAGTTTGGTGAGTGTTTTGGAAACTTCATATCGTTTATGTTATTCCAAGGATATCGTTTCAAACAGTATCAAACTTTTATTTAATCGTGAAAAACAGGTAAGGTTTTGATGTTTTCTGTTTTTTTCTATGATTAATTTTTGATTTAGAATCTGGTTTTTTGGTACCTTTTCCCGGGGAAAACCCGCTTTTTCACTGCAATTTCTTTTCCCTTAACTTCAACTTCATTCTTTCGAATAAATTTTTTAACAAAATTTTGTGCGTGACTTATTAATGCAATTGTCCCCGTTATTGTTCATTGGAGTGCTTTTCCCTTTTTTTGGTATGGGAGTAAAGAGATTTTAAAACCCCGTCTTCTGGGCCCTTTCTTTTGTTCCATATTTTTTGGTACAAAAATTTGAGAAGAAGTATTCAAAAAACTTTTGCCAGCATTCTTTTATTAGTTTGCGTTATTTCATCATTCCGGGCTCGTTCTCTTTTAATTTTTTATGGGCCCTTTTTAATTCGTTAGAGTGGCGGTGGGTTTTCTTCCGTCATTTATCTAAATTTAAAGTTGTTAGATCTTTTTTTTTTTTTGTATAGGTTAACAATATTTTTCCATCTATTTTGACTCTTTTTCCCTCCAAAAAAAACAATCCATCTTTAGTTTGATAGTTCCCTTTTAGGTTTAAATTTCGTGTAATTTTTTAACTCTTGGTAAAAGGGTTCTTTAGTTTTCTTTTGATAGAACAGTTTTTAATTCCGGCATGTTTATTTAAATATTTTTCCCTTTTTTGTCGCAATAATCTTTTTAATTTTTTTTTTAGTTTTTTTTTTTAAATTCCTTTTTAAAGGGTTTTTGATACCCTTTTTATTTTAGGCATTTGTTTCATTTTCCCTTAGTGTTTTTTTCGATATCCAGGGGGAATTTTTCTTTTCTTTTTTTGGGGATGTTTTTTAAGCAGCGCTCAGCAAGAGTTCTTTTCCTTGTTCCCACAACCATTTGGGGTTTTTTATCATCTTCACATTTTTTATTTTAAAATCGATATTTTGTAGTTTTGGGGGTCACTGTTGATCGGCACCATTTTTTGTCTTCCCCATTTTTTATGCAACATTTTCCGTTTTGGTTTTAGCACAAGAGTCAATTTAGTTTTTTTGTCTGGTGAAAAAAAACCGTGTACAAATGCTTTGGGGGGTGGGGGGGGGAACAATGATTTTTATAAAATAGATTTTTGTATACAGAATTCAATAAAATCTTACCTTTTCATTATTCTCCAATGCCGAATTACCACAGGGGTCGTTTTTTTTGATAATTTCTTCCTACTTTGGGGGTTCCCATGATTTCTTTTTAATCCGTTTGGGTTGTGTCTAAAATTCTTGGGGAGGGTTTTAAAAACTTCCATTCTTCATACTTTTCAAGTTGGTTGGTGCGTACATTGTATAATCTAATTTATGAGGTTTTGCTTGATCTGACTTTTAAAAAAGCGATCATTTTTTAAGGCTGACCAATTAGTGCATTTTCGTTTTTATGAGAATAGCAACTCCCTGATTTAATTCCCTTCTCTTTTTAGAAAAAAACTGTTTGTTTTTTTTTAGTTTTTAAATTCCAACTTTTTTCCCCAAATTTGGTTTATGATTCCTAGTATTGAAAGTTGTATCTATCCATTTTGTTCAGACAGTATGTAATTTACCCCATCCTTTCATTTTCCTTAGTTCCACGTTCCGATTTTTTAGGTTTTTTAATTTTAAAAAGTTTTCTTTATCTCTTTTTTCTTCCCGATGCCAAAATTTTTTCATTGTCAGCCCGGTTGCCCACTGAATAACGGGGCCCCTTTATAACCCACGCGCGGGCGATGTGGTAATTATATTTCTGTATTTTAAACATTGGGTTTTAAAAGGTTGTAGGAGAAAAAAAAAGTTGAGTGGAAACCCCCAGGCTCCTTCTCAACTGCATCTCCAACTAGGGGAAATCTCGCCGCTTTAAAAAAGTTACACGAAAACGCCAGAATATTTTTTGGTGAAACCAGAATCGTAAACTGAAGGGGTTTTCACCAGATATTCCCCTGCCCCCGTCCCACGTTTCACGCAACCTGGGATAGGGAGCTAATAGGGGTTTTCCCCTTTTTCAAGGGAAACCCCGGGTGCAGTTTATTGTCTTCCCACGAAAATATATAATAATAATATATAATATATATATAAAATATATATATATAATATATATATATATTTTGTGTGTGTGGTGTGTGTGTGTGTGTGTGTGTGTATGTGTGTGTGTGTGTGTGTCTGTGTGTGGTGTGTGCGATGGTGTGTTTCGTGCGTGGGTGTGTTTGTTGGTGTTTTTGGGGTGTGTGGTTGTGTGGTGTGGTGTGGGGGTTTGTTGTGTTTGTGTGTGGGGGTTTTTGTTGTGTGTGGGTTTTTTTGTGTGGTGTGTGTTGTAGGTTACATTATAAATATTATATTACACATTTATATATGTATCTTCTTTTTTTAACGGATATACAATATGATATCATTTTTATATTTTATAGATAAACTATACATTATAACAACTATACGTCTCTCTCTCTTCTAAAAATTTAAAAATATATTTAATATATATATATAATATATAATAATATATATTAATATATATATTATATATATATATATATATATATATATATACTTTTATATATATAATACCCATTTATATATGTTGATATAAAAAATAAAAATTAAAATTAAAATATAATAAACATAGTTTTATTATTGTAACATATAGGATATGTTTTTGTGGGGGTGGTGTTTGGGGGGGGGGTATTTTTTGTGCGTGTGTGTGGTGCGGTCTGTGTGTGGTGTGTGTGTGTGTGTGTGATGTGTGTGTGTGGTGTAGTGTGTTTTTGTGTGTGGTGTGTGTGTGTGTGTGGTGGGTTGTTATGTGTGATGTAATTTGATATATATTATATATTATATATAATATATATTATATATAAATAACAATACTTTTATATATATATATATATATATATTATATAATATATTATATTAATAATATATTATATATATATAAATTATATAATAATAATTAAAATATATATACCAAATTTTCTCTCATTTTCTATCTGTCTATCATCTTCATCTATCTCTCTTCTAATATATTACAAAATACGTATTTCCCCCACACACACCACACACACACAACACACACACACACACACAACAAAAAATTATATAATATATATATATATATATATAATATATTTTTTAAAATTAATATGTGCGTGTGTTGTGTATGGTTGTGTATGTGTGTGTGTGTTGGTGTGTGTGTGTGTCTGTGTCTGTGTATGTGTGTGGGTGTGTGTGTGTTTGTGGGGGGTGTGTGTGTGTGTGTGTGTGTGTGTGGTGTGTTTGGTGTTTGTGTGATAAATATATTTTTATAATTTTATTAAATAATTATAATTAATTTTTATATTAATATATATATATAAAATGTGTGTGTGTGTGTGTGTGGTGTTGTGTGTGTGTGATATATATATATTTATATATATAAAATATATATATATTAATAATTTAAAATATAAAAATATATATGGGTGTGTGTGGTGTGTGTGGGTGTGTGGTGTTGGGGGGTGTGTGTGTGGGGTGTGTGTGTGTGTGTGTGTGTTTGTGTTGTTTTTGCTATATTGTTTTATATACAAAATAACTATTATATATAAATTATAATTTAATTATATATAATATATATAATATATATATTATAATACATAAAACTCTTTCCCCATTTCCATCTGTTTCTATTTCTATTACTCTCTCTCTTATTAAAACCATTTGCTTACACCAAAAACCAACACACACATATATATTAAAATATATATTTTTAAAAAATTTATAATATTTTTTATATATTTTAATAAAAGAAAATAATTATTATATAATAAAATAATATATATTATATATATATATTAATATTATATATAAAATATTATTATATTATATATATATATATATTTTATTTTTTAAATTTATTATATATATTTTATTATTATAATTATATTATATAATATATATATAAAT
>NW_023659972.1:0-20228 GCF_015228065.2 Penaeus monodon | reverse complement strand
ACATAATAAGATACAATTAGATATGTTTAAAAATTTTTTGTTTATTATTATTGTTATACTTTTATTATGTTGTGGTTATTAGTATTATTGCAAAAAATATACTATAACTCCAATAATTGCAATAATAATGATAACATTGCAATAATGATGATAATAATGAATAATGAATAATGATGATATAATGATGATAATGATGATGATAAACGATAATAATGATATAATCATGATAACGATGATGATAATAAGAGGAATTGTGTCCATATATATATAAAAAGGTATAAGAAAAACATTCCCAAAAGTCAAAAAGCGGAAAATCAGCGAATATAGCCTTTGAGAGTATTCCAAAATTACGTTTTTTCGATTTTTGGTGATTTCGGCAATTATAGGATAATAATGATAATAATTACCAGAATGTATTAATCATAACAATCATGATATAAAAAGGAAAAGAAAGAAATTTTGATCCAAAATTGTAAAATCCAAATATTAGTATTATTACTTTATTATTATATTATATACGTTATTATTTATTTGTATTATCATATTATTTATGTAATACTATTATCTTAATTATTAGAATTATTGCCAAAAAATCTATTATTGTAAAATAAATAAATAATAATTTGATAATTAATATTAATGCTAGTGGTTTATATATTATTATTATATTATTATTATTATATATATTATTATTATTTTGTTTACTTATTACTTCAAATATAATATATTAAACAGTATAATTACAGTAATAAAACATTAATAATGATATAATAAGTATTATAAAATCATATTATTGTTATTAATTTTATTACTATTATTATTGTTGTGGTTATTATTATTGCAAAATATATTATATTAACTCATAATTGCAATAATAATATAAACATGCAATAATGATGATAATAATGCATATAAGTAATGATTAATAATGATATAAATGTTGATGATAACGATAATAATGATGTAATCATGATACGTTTGATGATAATAAGGATTTTGCAAAATATAATATAAAAGGTATAAGAAAAACATTCCCAAAAGTCGAAAAAAGCGGCAAAATCTAGGAATATGATTTGGATACTCCAAAATGACGTTATTTCGATTCTTGGTGATTTGGGCAATTATAGGGTATAATGATAATAATACCAGAATTGTATCAATATATAATAATAATGATAAAAGTAGAATAAGAAATTTGAATAACGTAATTGAAATATATTTTAAATATTATTAATTATTTTTATTTCTTTATTATTTGATTATATTATTATTATTATATTATTATTATTATAATCTATTAATCTAATTATATATATTGCCAAAAAATCTATTATATCTGTTAAACATATAATAATAATAATAAGTATAATAATTAATAATGCTAGTGGTTATATTATGTTATTAGTTATTATTAGTTATTATTATCATTATTATTATTTGTACTGGTAGTATAATTGCAAAAATAATTATTATAACAGTAATAATTGCAATAATAATGATAACAATTGCAATAATGATGATAATAATTGCAATAATGATGATAATGATGATGATAATGATGATAATGATGATAATGATTGATGGATAACGATAATAATGATGATAATCATGTAAGATGATGATAATAAGAGGAATTGTGTCCATATATAATATAAAAAAGTATAAGAAAAACATTCCCAAAAGTCGAAAAAGCGGCAAAATTAGCGAAAATATAGCCTTTTAGAGTATACTCCAAAATGACGTTTTTTCGATTCTTTGGAGATTTCGGCAATATTAGGGTAATAATGATAATAATTACCAGAATTGTATAATCTAACAATAAAGATGATAAAAGTGATTATAAAGAGAATTTTGATTAAATTATAAAATATTATTAAAATTATTCTATATTAATTTTATTATTATTATTATATATTATTATTATTAATATTATTATTATTATCTTTTAATTATTAGTATATTGCCAAAAAAATCTATTATACTGTAATAATAACATAATAATAATAATATAAAGTATAATATAATAATGCTAGTGGTTATAAATTGTTATTAATTATTATTGTTATTATTATCATTATTTATTATTTGTACTGGTAGTATAATTGCAAAATATTATTATAACAGTAATAATTACAGTAATAACGATACTAATAAGATAATGTATAAATAATTATTATAAAATCGTTATTATTGTTATTATTATTTTATACTATTTTATTGTTGTGGTTATTAGTATTATTGCAAAAATATATACTATAACTCAATAATTGCAATAATAATGATAACAATTGCAAATAATGATGATAATAATTGCAATAATGATGATAATGATGATGATAATGATGAGAATGATGATAATGATGAATGATCCGATAATAATGATGATATCCTGATAATGGATGATAATAACAGGAATTGTGTCCATATATATATAAAAAGAGTATAAGAAAAACATTCCAAAATCCGAAAAAAGCGGGCAAACATCTAGCGAAAATATGCCTTTTGAGAGTATACTACTCCAATGACGTTTTTTCGATTTCTTGTTGATTTTCGGCATTTATTAGGGTAATAATGATAATAAATACCAGAATTTATTAAATCATAACAATAATGATGATAAAAGTGAGAAATAAAGAGAATTTGATAACCACATTTGAATATTATTAAATTATTATGATTATTATTATTATTTTTATTATTATTATTATTTATCATTTTATTATTATTATTTTCTATTTATCTTAATTATTAGTATTTATTGCCAAAAATCTATTATATCTGGAATATAACATATAAGAATAAGTAATAAGTATAATAATAATATGCTATAGTTATAATATTGTTATTAGTGTTTTTATTGTTATTATCATCATTATTATTATTTGTACTGGGTATAATTGCAAAAATAATTAATTTATAACAGTAATAATTACAGTATTACATACTAATTAGATCATGCTATAAATGATAATTATAAATCGTTATTATTGTTATTATTATTGTTATTACTATTATATTTGTTGTGTTATTAGTATTATTGCAAAAATATGTATACTTATAACTCCATATTCAATAATAACGATAACAATTGCAATAATGATATAATAATTTGCAATAATGATATAATGAATGATGATGATAATGATGATAATGATGATAACGGATCTTCATAATGATAGAATGATGATAATGTGTGATAACGATAATAATGATGATAATCATGATAATGATTATGATAATAACAGGAATTGTGTCCATATATAATATAAAAAAGGTATAAGAAAAACATTCCTAAAAAGTCGAAAAAAGCGGCAAAATAGCGAAATATAGCCTTTTGAGAGTATACCTCAAAATGACGTTTTTTTTTTTCGGTTTCTTTGGTGATTTCGGCAATTATTAGGGTAATAATGAATCATAATTACCAGAATTTGTATAATCATACAATATGATGATAAAAGTAGAATAAAGAGAATTTTGTAAGATTTTGAAATAGTATAAAATTATTATTATTATTATTATTGATTATTATGATTCATTATTATTATTATTATTATTATTTATTATTATTATTATTATTCTTATTAATTAAAATTATCCTTAATTATTAGTATTATTGCAAAAAGCCTATTTATATCTGTAATAATTAACAATATTAATAATAAGTATATAGTATAATAATATAATGCCTAGCGGGTTATTAATATTGTTTTATATTTTATTGTTTTTATTATCATCATTATTATATTATTATTTGTACTGGTAGTATATTGCAAAAATAATTAATTATAACAGTAATAATTACAGTAATACCGATACTAATTAAGAAATAATATAAATACATAATTATAAAAATCGTTATTTTGTTATTATATGTTATTACTATTATTATTGTTATGGTTATAGTATATTGCAAAATATGTTCTATAACTCCAATAATTGCACTAATAAGGATACAATTGCCAATAATGATGATAATACTGCAATAATGATGAAATGATTGGATGATAATGATGATAATGTGATGATACGATAATATGAATGATAATCAATGATAATGATGATGATAATAACAGGATTGTGTCCCATATATAATATAAAAAAGGTATAAGAAAAACATCCCAAAGTCGAAAAAGCGGCAAAAGCTAGCAAATAAGCCTTTTGAGAGTATACTCCAAAATGACGTTTTTTTCGCTTTCTTTGGTGATTTCGCAATTTATAGGGTTAATAGATTATAATAATTATCAGGAAATTGTTTAATCATAACAATAGGATGATAAAAGTGAGGAATAAAGAGAATTTTGATAACATTTGAATATTATTAACATTATTATTATTATATTATTATTATTATTTTTAATTATTAGTATTATTATTATTATTATTACTATAATCTTATTATTAGTATTTTGCAAAAATCTCTTATATATCTGTAATAATAACAATAATATAATAAGTATAGAGTATAATAATAATATGCTATGTTCTAATATTGTTATTAGTATTAGTCTTGTTATTATCATCATTATTATTATTTGTACGGTAGTATATTGCAAAATATTATTATAACAGTATAATTACAGTAATAACGATACTAATTAAGATAATATATAAATCATAAGTATAAAATCGTTTTATTGTTATTATTATTGTTATTACTATTATTTTTTTGTGGTTATTATATTATTGCAAAAATATATACTATGACTCCAATAATGCAATAATATGATAACAAGTGCAATAATGATGATAATAATTGCAATAATGATCAAATGATGATGATAATGATGGATAATGGATGATGATAAACGCAATAATGATGATAATCATAGATACTGATTAATGATAATACAGAATTGTGTCCCGATATAATTTATAAAAAGGTATAAGAAAAACATTCCAACAGTGAAAAACGGGTCCAAAATCAGCGAAATAAAGCCTTTTGAGAGTATACTCAAAATACGTTTTTTCGATTTCTTTGGTGATTTCGGCAATTATTAGGTAATAATGATAATATTCCCGAATTGTATTAATCATAACATAATGATGATAAAGTGAGAATAAAGAGAATTTTGATAACATTTGATATTATTAAAATTATTATTATTTTATTGTTATTAAAATTATTATTATTATTATTATTATTATTACTATTATCTTAATTATTAGTATTATTGCCAAAAATCTATTATATCTGTTAATAACATAATAATAATAGTAACGTATACTAATATAATGCTATGGTTATAATATTGTTATTAGTATTATTAATCTGTTATTAAATCATTTATTATTATTTGTACTGGTAGTATAATTGCAAAAATAATTATTATAACAGTAATAATTACAGTAATAACGATACTATTTAAGATATGATATAATAATAATTATAAATCGTTAAATTATTGTTATTTATTATTGTTATTACTATTATTATTTTTGTGGTTTTTAGTATTATTGCAAAAATATATACTATAACTCCAATAATTGCAATCATAATGATAACAATTGCAATAATGATGATAATAATTGCAATAATGATGATAATGATGATGAATAATGATGATAATGATGATAATGATGATGATAACGATAATAATGATGATAATCTTGATAATGATATGATAATAAACGGAATTGTGTCGCATATATAATATAAAAAAGGTATAATAAAAACATTCCCAAAAAGTCGAAAAAGCGGCAAAATCTAGGCCGAAATATAGCCTTTTGAGGGTATACTCCAAAATACGTTTTTTTTCCGATTTTCTTTGGTGATTCGGGCAATTATTAGGGTAATAATGATAATAATTACCAGAATTGTATTATCATAGACGAATAATGATTGATAAAAGCGAAGAAAAAGAGAATTTTGATAACAATTGAATATTATTAAAATTATTATTATTATTATTATTATTTTATTATTAATTATTATTATTAATTATTATTAATTCTTATTATTTTATTATTATTACTATTATCTTTAATTATTATATTTTGCCAAAAATCTATTATATCTGTATAATAACAATCATAATAATAATATAAGTATAATAATAATAATGCTAGTGGTTAATATTGTTTTATAGTATTATTATTGTTATTATCAATCCTTATTATTATTTGTACTGGTAGTCAGAATTGCAAAAATAATTATCATAACATAAATAATTACTGTAATACGATCTAATTAAGATAATGATATAAATAAAATTATAAAATCGTTTATTATTGTTATTTATTATTGTTATTACTATTATTATTGTTGTGGGTTATTAGTATTATTGGAAAAATATATACTATACCTCAAATAATTGCAATAATAATGATAACAATTGCAATAATGATGATAATAATATGCTATAATGATGATGATAATGATGATATGATGATATGAATGATGATAACGATAATAATGAATGATAATCATGAAAATGATGATGATGAATCAACAGGAATTGTGTCCATATGATAATCTAAAAAAGGTAAATCAAAACATTCCCAAAAGAAGTCGAAAAACGGCAAAAATCTAGCGAATATAGCCTTTTGAGAGTATACTACTCCAAAATGACGTTTGTTCGATTTCTTTGGTGATTTCCGGCAAGTTTTAAGGGTAATCATGATAATAATTCCAGAATTGTATTATCATAACAATATGATGATAAAAAGTGAGATACCGAGAATTTTGATAACATTTGAATATTATTAAAATTATTATTATTATTATTATTATTATTATTATTATTATTTATTAATTATTATTATTAGTTTATTGTTATTATTATTATCATTATTATTTATTACTATTATCTGAATTATTAGTAATTATTCCAAAAAATCTATTATATCTGTAATAATAACAATAATTAATAGTAATAAGTATAATAATAATAATGCTAGTGGTTATAATATTGTTATAGTATTATTATTGTATTATCAATCATTATTATTATTTGTATACTGGTAGTATAATTACAAAAATAATTATTATAACAGTAATAAATTACGGTAATAACGATACTAATTAGATAATGATATAAATAATAATTACCTTAAATCGGTTATATTGTTATTATTGATTGTTATTACTATTTATTATTGTTGTGGTTTAAATTAGTAATTATTTGCAAAAATAATACTATACCTCCAATAATTGCAATAATATGATAACAGTGCAATAATGATGATATAAGTGCAATAATGATGATAATGAAATGATGATATTATGATAATGTGATGATACCGATAATAATTATGATAAGCATGATAATCATGATGATAATAATAAGAATTTTGTCCATATATAAACAAAAACGGTATAAGAAAAAATATTCCCAAAAGTCCGAAAAAGCGGAAAATCTAGCGAAATATTAGCATTTTTGAGAGTATACTCCAAAATGAGGTTATTTTTTCGATTTCTTTGGTGATTTCGGCAATTATGAGGTAATAATGATAATTAATTACCAATTGTAATTAATCATACAATAAGAATGATAAAAGTGAAGAATGAAGAGAATTTTTATACATTTGAATATTATTAAAATGATTATTTAGTCTTATTATTATATTTTATTATTATTATTATTATTATTATTATTGTTATCAATTATTATCATTAATTATTATTATTATTCTATTTATCTTAATTATTAGTATTATTGCCAAAAATCTATTATATCTGTAATATAACAATAATAATAATAAGTATAAGATAATATAATAATGCTAGTGTTATAATATTGTTATTAGTATTTTATTGTTATTATCATCTTATTATTTTTTGTACTGGTAGTTAATTTTGCAAAAATAATTATTAGAACAGTATAATTCAGTAATAACGCTACTAATTAAGATAATGATATAATAATAATGATAAAATCGTTATTATTGTTATTATTTTTGTTATTACTATTATTTATTGTTGTGGTTATTAGTATTATTGCAAAATAATATACTATAACTCCAATAATTGCAATAATAATGATAACAATTGCAATAATGATGATAAATTGCAATAATATGATATGATGATGATAATAGGATAAAAAAAAAAAAAAAATTTGTTTTTTTTGAAAAAAAATTGGATGATAAGATAATAATGATGATAATCATGATAATGATGATGATAATAAAAGGAATTGTGTCCATATATAAATATAAAAAAGGTATTAGAAAACATTCCCAAAACTCCGAAAAAGCGGCAAAATCTAGCGAAATATAGCCTTTTGAGAGTATACTCCAACATGCCGTTTGTTTTCGATTTCTTTGGTGATTTCGGCACTTATTAGGGTAATAATGATAATAAATTACCAGGAATTGTATTATCATAAACAATACTGATGATAAAAGTGAGAATAAAGGGAATTTTGATAACATTTGAATCGTTATGAATTATTATTATTATTATTTATTATTATATTATTATTATATTATTATTATTATTATTATTATTATTATTTATTATTATTACTATTATCTTAATTATTAGTATTATTGCCAAAAATCTATTATTCTGTAATAATAACAATAATAATTAATAAATAAGTAAATAAGTATAATAATAATAATGCTAGTGTTTTAATATTGTTATTATATATTAGGTTATTATCATCATTATTATTATTTGTCCTGGTAGTATAATTGAAAAATAATTAATATAACATTAATAATTACAGTAATAAACGATACAGTTAATTAAGAGAATGATATAAATAAGTATAATAAAATCGTTTTATTATTTTTTTATTATGGTATTACTATTATTATTTGTTGTGGTTTATTAGTAATTATTGCAAAAATATAACTATAACCTCCAATAATTGCAATAATAATGGATAACCAATTGCAATAATGGATGATAATAATTGCAATAATGAATGATAATGATATGATAATGATATAATGAGGATGATAACGATATAATTTATGATAATCATGAAATGATGATGATGATAATAAACAGACGTGTGTCCATATATCATATAAAAAAGGTATGAAAAAACATTCCCAAAAGTCGAAAAAGCGAGCGGCAAAATCTATCGAATATAGCCTTTTGGAGTAATACTCCAAATGACCGTTTTTTTCGATTTCTTTGGTGATTTCGGCAAATTAGTAGGGTAATATGATAATAATTACCAAAATTGTATTAATCATAACAATATAATGATAAAAGTGAGACATAAAGGAATTTTGATAACATTTGAATTGTATTAAAATTATTATTATTATTATTATTATTATTATTAATTAATTATTATTAATTATTATTATTATTACTATTATCTTAATTATTAGTATTATTGCCAAAAATCTATTATAATCTGTAATAATAACAATAATATAATAAGTTAAGTATAATAAATTATAATGCTACTGGTTTATAATATTGTTATTAGTATTATTTTGTTTATTATCATCATTATTAATTATTTGTACTGGTAAGTATAATTGCAAAAATAATTATTTAACAGTAATATTCCACTATAACGATACTAATAAGATATGATAATAATAATAATTATAAAATCCGTTTATTATTTGTTATTATTATTGTTATTACTATTATTATGTTGTGGTTATTAGTAATTAATTGGAAAAATATATACTAATAACTCCAATAATTGCAATAATAATGATAACAATTGCAATTATGATGAATAATATTGCAATATGATGATGAATATGATGATAATGATGTAATTGATGATGAATAACGATAATAATGAAATGAATAAGCATGATAATGATGAAATGATAATAACGGAATTGTGTCCATACTATAATATAAAAAGGTATAAGAAAAACATTCCAGAAGTCCGAAAAAGCGGCAAAATCTAGCGAAATAATAGCCTCTGAGAGTATACTCCAAAATGTACGCTTTTTCGATTTCTTTGGTGATTTCGTCAATTTTAGGGTAATAATGATAATAATTTACAGAATTGTGTTAAATCATACAATAATGATGATAAAGTGAGAATAAAGTAGAATTTTGATAACATTGAATAGTATAAATTATTATTATTATTAATTATTATTATTGTGTATATTATTATTATTATTATTATTATTATTATTACTATTATCTTTAATTATTAGTATTATTGCCAAAAAATCTATTATATCTGTAATAATAACATAATAATAATAATATAAGTATAAATTTAAAAAAAAATTTAAATAATACAAATGCTAGTGGTTATAATTATTGTTATTACAGGATATTATTATTGTTATTATCATCATTATTAGTATTTGTACTGGTAGTATAATTTGCAAAAATAATTATTATAACAGTAATAATTACAGTAATAACGATACTAATTAAATAACGAATTAAATAATAATTATAAAATCGTTATTATTGTTATTATTATTTTATTACTATTATTATTGTGTGGTTTATTAGTAATTATTGCAAAAATATATACTATAACTCCAATAATTGCAATAATAATGATAACAAATTGCAATAATGATGATAATAATGTGCAATTAATGATGATAATGAGATGGTTAACGATGATAATGATATGTAACGGATAATACTGGATGATATCATGATAAGATGATGATAATTACGGATTGTGTCCATATATAATATAAAAAAGGTATAAGAAAAAACATTCCCAAAAGTCGAAAAATCGGCAAAATCTAGCGAAAGTAACCTTTGGGGAGAGTATACTCCAAAATGACGTTTGTTCGATTTCTTTGGTGATTTCGGCCAATTATTAGGGTAATAATGATAATAATTACCGAATTGGTTATTATCAATAACATAATGATATAAAAGTGGAGAATAAAGAGATTTTGATAACATTTGAATATTATTAAAATTATTATTATTATTATTATTATTATTATTATTATTATTCTTATTAATCATTATTAGTATTACTATTATCGTTAATTATTAGTATTAATGTGCCAAAAAAATCTATATATCTGAATAATAACAATATATAATATATAAGTATAATAATAATAAATGCTAGTTGGTTATAATATTGTTATAGTATTTTATTGTTATTATCATCATTATTAGTTATTTGTACTGGTAGTGTATAATTGCAAAAATAATTTATTATAACGGTAATTAATTTAGCAGTAATAAGACGATACTCATTAAGATAAGAATATAAATAATATTATAAAATCGTTATTATTGTTATTATTTATTTTATTGTAGTGGAATCTCTACCCATCAGACGGAAAGAATGGAAATGGAGAGTTAACACCTCCGCTTGCAAACATGTGGCCGTCAATGACTGTATAACGTCCAGTAAGATGGGGGAGAAGATATCTTTATGATCGGGCTTTGCTATTTGTTTCTGTATAATTTCTTGTCTTTAATTGTTAATTAAAAATCTAGTCCCACGTTTTCCTTTTTTATCCATTTGTATTGGATGAGCACATTATGGTGTTCTTGGGGGCTATTAGAGTATGGAGTTCTTCTTTTTATCATGTCATTTTAACTAAACTACATTACTTTTTATGGCAAGGCTTTACAACATGGCTTTTAAAAGAATACTCTTAATTTCGAACAGGTGAAAGACACGCCCTCTTTTGAAGAGGAATGCCACCTTACCTGGTTGACCCGAGATCTTCCCCTCTTAATATCATCTTACTTGTGGGGAGGTGTATATATATAGGCCGGGGCAGCCAGGTCAGGGAGGGGAAGAGCAATTTTGGTCGTGAGGGCTGCAGTCGTGATGGGGTTCCTGGTCGTAAGAGTACGAGCTATAGGCGGTAAGGGGGAAGTTTAACCTTTTTTTCTCTGTAATCTTTGATAGGGTGATGTGCTCTCTTGACGTTTTTTATCTCGTGAATTGTTTTTAACTCGCATTTTTTGAATGTTTGTCTTATTCTTATCATCATCTTAGTGTTTAAATGTATTTTACCTGTTTTATTTTTCAACGTTTTTAAATAAAAAATCTTTTTTGTGAAAATGAATTGAATACTTTTAGACCCCATCATGCATCCCCTCCAGTTTGTCTATTTAATTAAACTTTGTCTATACCGCAAAGTTTAATTTGGAAACGCCGTAGCCTGCCTCACTCTGCCTTTATATAGATGTAAGAAATTAGGGAGAATTTAAGGCAAAACAAGAGAACACCCCCCCCCCCGTTTTGAATCTGGGCATATAACCCATAGGATTATTTAAACTTGCACGAGTTCAAATCCTTTAATCTGATTTCTATCGAACTTCAGGTCGACACGCACTCCATCTCGGATGTAACCACGCTAACCAGTGTTGAACCCTTGAGCCTTGGTAACTTCTATACACTTACACTTGCTCATCCTACCTTCATTTAACACCCTTCAACACGCCTCTTCCTTTAAGAACATAATACCTCGCGTTCCTGACAATTAACCAGGTGGTGGCACGTTAGACCTGTGTACCAAGGATCGACGTCCAATCTTGCTTGCATACGCTACCTTATTACAATTATTATTGGTGTGGTTTATTAGTATATTGGCAAAAATATATGCTTATAACTCAATAATTGCAATAATAATGATAACAATTGCAATAATGATGATAATAATAGCCAATAATGATGATAATGATGAGTGATAATGATGTCTAAATGATGATAATGATTATGATAACGATATAATGATGATAATCATGATAAGGATGATGATGATAATAACAGGAATTGTGTCCATATATAATATAAACCGGTATAAGAAAAACATTCCAAAGAGTCGAAAAAAGCGGCAAAATCGAGCGAAATAATAGCCTTTTTGAGAGTAGACTCCAAAATGACGTTTTTTTTCGATTTCTTTGGTGATTTCGGCAATTATAGTGTAATAATGAAAATAATTAACCGAGATTGTATTATCATAACAATAATGATGATAAAAGTGAGAATAAAGGAGAATTTTGATAACATTTGAATATTATTAAAATTATTATTATTTTATTATTATTATTATTATTACTATTATCTCAATTATTAGTAGTATTGCCAAAAATCTATTATATCCTGTAATAATACAATAATAATAATGAGTATAAGTATAATAATATAATGCTAGTGGTTATAATATTGTTATTAGTATTATTATTGTTATTATCTCATTATTATTAATTTTTTACTGGTAGTATAATTGCAAAAATAATTATTATAACAGTAATAAGTACAGTAAATAACGATACTAATTTAAGATAATGATATAAGATAATAATTATAAAATCGTTATTATTGTTATTATTATTGTTATTAACTATTTATTATTGTTGTGGTTATTAGTATTATTGCAAACTGTATACTATATCGCCAATAATAATTGCCAATAATAATTATAACAATTGCAATAATGATGATACTAATTGCAACTAATTATGATAATGATGATGATTAATGATGATAAATGATGATAATGAATGATGATAACGATTAATAATGATGATAATCATAGAGAATGATGATGATAATAACGAGGAATTGTGTCCAATATAATATAAAAGAAAGGTATAAGAAAAACATTCCCCAAAGTCGAAAAAGCGGCAAATCTAGCGAAATATAGCCTTTTTGAGAGTATACTCCAAAATGACGGTTTTTTCGGTTTCTTTGGTGATTTCCGGGCAATTATTAGGGTAAGTAATGATAATATTACCAGAATTGTAATTATCATAACAATAATGAGATAAAATTGATGAATAAAGAGAATTTGATACATTTGATATTATTAAAATTATTATTATTATTATTATTATTATTATTATTAGTGTTATTATTATTATTATTATTAGTATTATTATTATTATTATTATTATTACTATTATCTTAATTATTAGTATTATTGGGGCCAAAAAATCTATTTATATCGTAAATCATAACAATAATAGGATAATAAATATATAGTTATAAATAAGAAGAATGCTAGTGGTTATAATATTGTTATTTAGTATTAGTATTGTTATAATCATCCTTATTATTATTTGTAAATGGTAGTATAATTGGCAAAATAATTATTATAACAGTAATAATTACAGTAATAATGATACTAATTAAGATAATGATATAAATAATAATTATAAAATCGTAATTATTGTATATTATTATTGTTATTACTATTATTAATTTTTGCGGTTATTAGTATTATTGCAAAAAGATATACTATTACCTCCATAATTGCAATAATAATGATAAAAATTGCAATAATGATGATATAATTGAATAATTGATGATAATGATGATGGATGAATGATGATAATGATGATAATGATTGATGAATAACGATAAATGATGATAATCATGATAATGACGATGATAAATAACAGGAATTGGTGTCCAAGATGAAAAATATAAACAAGGTATAAGAAAAAAAACATTCCCCAAAAGTCGAAAAAGCGGCAACTCTAGCGAAATATACCCTTTTGAGCGTATACTCCCAAAATGCCGTTTTTTGTTCGATTTTCTTGGTGATTTCGGCAATTAATTAGGTAATAATGATAATAATTACCATAATTGTATTAATCATAAACAATAATGATGATAAGTGAGATAAAAGAGAATTTTGATAACATTTTTAATATTATTAAAATTAGTATTATTATTATTATTTTTTTATTTATTATTATTATATTATTATTATTATTATTAAATTATTATTATTATATTATTAAATATTTCTTCTTACTTATTATCTTAATTATTTATATTATTTGCCCAAAAATCTATTATAGCTGTAGTTTATAATACCATAAGAATAATAAGTATAAGTTCTAATAATAATGCTAGTGGTTTATAATATTGTTATTAGTATTATTATTGTTATTATCATCATTATTAATTTTTGTACTGGTAGTATAAATTGCAAAAATAATTATTTATAACAGTAACAATTACAGTAATAACGATACTAATTAAGATAATGATATAAATAATAATTATAAAATCGTTATTATTATTGTTTTTACTATTATTATTGTTGTGGTTATTAGTATTATTGCAAAAATATATACTATAACTCCAATAATTGCAATAATAATGATAACAAGTGCAATAATGATGATAATAATTGCAATAATGATGATAATGATAATGATGATAATGATGATAATGATGATGATAACGATAATAATGATGATAATCATGATAATGATGATGATAATAACATTATCTTTGTATAATTGAAAAAATAATTATTATAACAGTAATAATTACAGTAATAACGATACTAATTAAGATAAAAAAGGTATAAGAAAAACATTCCCAAAAGTCGAAAAAGCGGCAAAATCTAGCGAAATATAGCCTTTTGAGAGTATACTCCAAAATGAAGTTTTTTCGATTTGTTTGTTGATTTCCGCAATTATTAGGGTAATAATGATAATAATTACCAGAATTGTATTAATCATAACAATAATGATGATAAAAGTGAGAATAAAGAGAATTTGATAACATTTGAATATTATTAAAATTATTAGTTATATTATTTATTATTATTATTATTATTATTATATTATTATTATTATTATTATTATTATTTTATTATTACATTATCTTAATATTAGTATATTGCCAAAAATCTATTATATCTGTAATATAACAATAATAATAATAAGTAAGTATTAATAATAATATGCTAGTGGTGTTAAAATATGTTATTAGTATTATTATTGTTATTATCATCATTATTATTATTTGTACTGGTAGTATAATTGCAAAAATAAATATTATAACAGTAATAATTACAGTAATGACGATACTAATTAAGATAATGATATAAATAATAATTATAAAATCGTTATTATTGTTATTATTATTGTTATTACTATTATTGTAATTGTGGTTATTAGTATTATTGCAAAAATATATACTATAACTCCAATAATTGCAATAATAATGATAACAATTGTAATAATGATGATAATAATTGCAATAATGATGATAATGATGATGATAATGTCGATAATGATGATAATGATGATGATAACGATAATAATGATGATAATCATGATAATGATGATGATAATAACAGGAAATGTGTCCATATATAATATAAAAAAGGTATAAGAAAAACATTCCCAAAAGTCGAAAAAGCGGCAAGATCTAGCGAAATATAGCTTTTTGAGAGTATACTCCAAAATGACGTTTTTTCGATTTCTTTGGTGATTTCGGCAATTATTAGGGTAATAATGATAATAATTACCAGAATTGTATTAATCATAACAATAATGATGATAAAAGTGAGAATAAAGAGAATTTTGATAACATTTGAATATTATTAAAAATATTATTATTATTATTATTATTATTATTATTATTATTATTATTATTATTATTATTATTATTATTATTATTATTACTATTATCTTAATTATTAGTATTATTTCCAAAAAATCTATTATATCTGTAATAATAACAATAATAATAATAAGTATAAGTATAATAATAATAATGCTAGTGGTTATAATATTGTTATTAGTATTATTATTGTTATTATCATCATCATTATTATTTGTACTGGTAGTATAATTGCAAAAATAATCATTATAACAGTAATAATCACAGTAATAACGATACTAATTAAGATAATGATATAAATAATAATTATAAAATCGTTATTATTGTTATTATTATTGTTATTACTATTATTATTGTTGTGGTTATTAGTATTATTGCAAAAATATATACTATAACTCCAATAATTGCAATAATAATGATAACAATTGCAATAATGATGATAATAATTGCAATAATGATGATAATGATGATGATAATGATGATAATGATGATGATAACGATAATAATGATGATAATCATGATAATGATGATGATAATAACAGGAATTGTGTCCATATATAATATAAAAAAAGGTATAAGAAAAACATTCCAAAAAGCGGCAAAATCTAGCGAAATATAGCCTTTTGAGAGTATACTCCAAAATGACTTTTTTTCGATTTCTTTGGTGATTTCGGCAATTATTAGGGTAATAATGTTAATAATTACAAGAATTGTATTAATCATAACAATAATGATGATAAAAGTGAGAATAAAGAGAATTTTGATAACATTTGAATATTATTAAAATTATTATTATTATTATTATTATTATTATTATTATTATTATTATTATTATTATTATTATTATTATTATTATTATTATTATTACTATTATCTTAATTATTAGTATTATTGCCAAAAAATCTATTATATCTATAATAATAACAATAATAATAAAAAGTATGAGTATAATAATAATAATGCTAGTGGTTATAATATTGTTATTAGTATTATCATTGTTATTATCATCATTATTTTTATTTTTACTGGTAGTATAATAGCAAAAATAATTATTATAACAGTAATAATTACTGTAATAACGATACTAATTAAGATAATGATATAAATAATAATTATAAAATCGTTATTATTGTTATTATTATTGTTATTAGTATAATTATTGTTGTGGTTATTAGTATTATTGCAAAAATATATACTATAACTCCAATAATTGCAATAATAATGATAGCAATTGCAATAATGATGATAATAATTGCAATAATGATGATAATGATGATGATAATGATGATAATGATGATAATGATGATGATAACGATAATAATGATGATAATCATGATAATGATGATGAAAATAACAGGAATTGTGTCCATATATAATATAAAAAAGGTATAAGAAAAACTTCCCAAAAGTCGAAAAGCGGAAAATCTAGCGAAATATAGCCTTTTGAGAGTATACTACAAAATGACGTTTTTTTCGATTTCTTTGGTGATTTCGGCAATTATTAGGGTAATAATGATAATAATTACCAGAATTGTATTAATCATAACAATAAGGATGATAAAAGTGAGAATAAAGAGAATTTTCATAACATTTGAATATTATTAAAATTATTATTATTATTATTATTATTATTATTATTATTATTATTATTATTATTATTATTATTATTATCATCATTATTATTATTTGTACTGGTAGTATAATTGCAAAAATAATTATTATGACAGTAATAATTACAGTAATAACGATACTAATTAAGATAATGATATAAATAATAATTATAAATCGTTACTATTGTTATTATTATTGTTATTACTATTATTATTGTTGTGGTTATTAGTATTATTGGAAAAATATATTCTATAACTCCAATAATTGCAAATAATAATGATAACAATTGCAATAATGATGATAATAATTGCAATAATGATGATAATTATGATGATAATGATGATAATGATGATAATGATGATGATAACGATAATAATGATGATAATCATGATAATGATGATGATAATAACAGGAATTGTGTCCATATATAATATAAAAAAGGTATAAGAAAACAATTCCCAAAAGTCGAAAAAGCGGTAAAATCAAGGAAATATAGTCATTTGAGAGTATAACTCCAAAATGACCTTTTTTTTTTTATTTCTTTGGTGATTTCGGCAATTATTAGGGTAATAATGATAATGATTACCAGAATTGTATTAATGATAACATAATGATGAAAAAAGTGAGAATAAGAATTTTGATAACATTTGAAATATTATTAAAATTTATTATTATTATTATTTTATTATATTATTATTATTATATTATTATTATTATTATTATTATTATTATTATTATTATTACTATTATCTTAATTATTAGTATTATTGCCAAAAATCTATTATATCTGTAATAATAACATATATAATATAGTATAAGTATAATAATATAATGCTAGTGGTTATAATATTGTTAATAGTATTATTTTTTATTATATCATCATTATTATTTGTACTGGTAGTATAATTGCAAAATAATTATTATAACAGTATAATCACAGTAATAACGATACTAATTAAGATAATGATATAAATAATAATTATAAAATCGTTATTATTGTTTTAATTATTGTTATTACTATTATTATTTTTGTTGTTATTAGTATTATTTGCAAAACTATATACTATAACTCCAATAATTTCAATAATAATGATAAAATTGCAATAATGATGATATAATTGCAATATATGATGTAATATGATGATAGTGATGATAATGATGATAATAATGATGATAACGATAATAATGATGATGATCATGATAATGATGATGATAATAACAGGAATTGTGTCCATATATAATATAAAAAGGTATAAGAAAAACATTCCCAAAAGTCGAAAAAGCGGCAAAATCTAGCGAAATATAGCCTTTTGAGACTATACTCCAAAATGACGTTTTTTCAATTTTCTTTGGTGATTTCGGCAATTTTATGGTAATAATGATATTAATTACAAAATTGTATTAACTCCATAATGATGATAAAGTACGATAAGAGAATTTTGATAACATTTGAATATTATTAAAATTATTACTATTATTATTATTTTTTATTATTATTATTATTATTATTATTATAACTATTATCTTAATTATTAGTATTATTGCCAAAAAATCTATTATATCTGTAATAATAACAATCATAATATAAGTATAAGTATAAAATAAAAATGCTATGGTTATAATATTGTTTATTAGTATTATTATTGTTATTATCATCATTATTATTATTTGTACTGGTATATAATTGCAAAATAATATTATAACAGTAATAATTACAGTAATAACGATACTAATTAAGATAAATGATATAAATAATAATTATAAAATCGTTTATTATTGTTATTATTATTGTTATTACTATTATTATTGTTGTGGTTTATTAGTATTATTGCAAAAATATATTCTATAACTCCAATAATTGCAATAATAGATAACATTGCAATAATGATGATAATAATTGCATAATGATGATAATGATGATGATTAATTATGATAATGATGTAATGATGATGATAACGATAATAATGATGATAATCATGATAATGATGATGATAATAACAGGAATTGTGTCCATATATAATATAAAAAGGTTATAAGAAAACTTCCCAAAGTCGAAAAAGCGGTAAAATCTAGCGAAATATAGCCTTTTGAGAGTATACTCCAAAATGACGTTTTTTTCGATTTCTTTGGTGATTTCGGCAATTATTATGGTAATAATGATAATACTTACACAGAATTGTATTAATCATAACATAATTATGATAAATGAGAAAAAGAGAATTTTGATAACATTTGAAATTTTTAAAAATTTTAAATTTTTTAAAATTTTTTTTTTTTAAATTATTTTAATTTTTTTTTTTAAAATTTATTTTATTTTTTTTTATTTTTTTTTTATTTAATTTTTTATTTTTTAAAATTTAAAAT
>NW_023659971.1:0-20229 GCF_015228065.2 Penaeus monodon | reverse complement strand
TGGTTGGGTGGGGGGCCCGGGGGGGGGGGGGGGGGGGGGGGGGGGGGAGAAACTAACACAAGGGGGAAAAATTGCTTTTTCACCTTTTTAAAAACCTTTTTTTTTTATTATGAAGTAGGGAAAGAGAAAACTTCATATAGATTAGCCTATGTCCCCTAATTTTTTATGTTTTAATTTCTTTCATTTTTCCAATATGAAGACAAAAAAATCTACGAAACTGCGGGAGTGGCCAGTCCCTTTGGGAATGTGGGGGGGATATTCCTGCGGGCTTTGGTGAACGGGCAGAAATAGGGGGAGATTCAATTCGGAGAAATATATCAAAATTTAAAAGTGTTTCCCCCCCAGTTTGGAGCTATGCCTTGCCTTTCACAGAAAAACGATCGTTTTCAAAAGGGAAAAATGCCCAGGGCAGTTAAGAGAGGTTTTGTGACCAAAACCCCCTCGAGTTTCCCCCATGGGCAAGAAAGGCATGGACTTAAACCAATGGGAAAATGTCTGGGCAAAAAGTAAAGTCGGGGAAAAACAGAAAAAGAAAAAACCCTCGGAACGTTAATAGAACAGCAAAGAGGGAAAGGGGAAGTACTGGAGGAGGCCGGGAACTTAATAAGCATGCGCCCTGCCCCCGGGGAGATACGAAGATTTTATAGAAAAAAATTGGGGCGGGAAAAGGGTTTTTTAAAAAAAATGAATTTTTCCTGTCAGTAGATTTTCCCCAATTTTGCCTTCCTTTTCTACATATTACTGTTTTAAAAAGAAAAAAAAGCAACTAAATGATGAGGTTTTACCTTTAGTCAATTCATAAAAAGCAAGTAGTTTTTATAATCAGCACATGTTACTTTTCGCGAACGTATTTAAAAATTTTTAAATGCAAAAAATAATTCTAAATCGCTACGCGTACTAGTAGTCAACAAATGAAAAAGGGCGCACTCTAATTTCTCAACCGCACACATGCCCCACTGATGAAAAACCTTATATATTCATTTTATTTAAGGATTTTGCGTTTGGTTAATGTTCTTTAAAGAAGGAATTAAAAAATAAAAACTTTTCTTTTCAGGGTTTGGTTGACGAAAAGATAATAACTTTTTTGTTCAATTAGCTGCTTCTAGATAGTTTTAAAAACGAGTGTTTCAAAGCTTCCCCAATTTGCTATTTATTCTTCCAGTTGCAATAATGTGTTTTTAGAAAGCAGGTCATAAGTTTAAAGAATGTGCAGCTAAATCATTTATGGAACTAAAAACCCCCCCACTTCCATGGGGTTTAATTTTAGTAACAAAAATTCCCAAAAACGGGTTATGAAAAAAACTCTTTAAAGATAACGGTATTTTTTAAAAGTTAATACATATAAAAAGAAATTTTCTTTCCCCTGACTTATCAAAAAGAATATTAAAATTTTTACTTGCAATGAAAATAAATAGCAAATTAAAAACCTACCATTAAGTGGATAGACGAATTTTACAAACGATAAATTAAAAATTACAAATATGACATAACAAAAGAAGGAGCAACAATACCGGTAAAGACTAAAACGAATGTAGGAAAAAAATGACAAGCAAACACTGTAAAAAGGGGATGATATGGTTTTGAGCAAAAACAAAGTGGAATGTCAGTGTTCCAGTTTCTGAAAATGGGAATGCAGGGTTTTTAGTTTCGAAAGCGGAAGTCGGTTTCCGGCTAAGAAAGCGGAATGTCGTGTTTCCCCGTAAAGGAAGGGGAAAAAAAAAAAAAAAAAAAAAAAACCCAAAAAAAACAAAAAAAAAAAAACCCCCAAAAAAAAAAACAAAAAAAAAAAAAAAAAAAAAAAATTTTTTCTTTTTTCCCCCTTTTTTTTGGGGGGGGGGGGGGGGGGGGGGGGGGGTGGGGGGGAAAAAAAGCGGAATGTCGGGTTTTTCCAGTATAAGAAAGGGGGAATGTCAGTTTTTCCCAGTATTAAAAGAGGAAGCCAGTGTTTCCAGAAAGAAAGCGGAAGTCAGTTTTTTCCCCCAGTACTAAGAAAGGGGAAAGCGTGTTTCCATACAAAAAAGGGGAAATGTCAGTGTTTCCAGTACTAAGAAAGCAGAATTCGGGTTTTTTCCCGTACTAAGAAAGCGGAATTCGTTTTTCCCAGTATCAAAGGGGAAATCCCGTGTTTCCGTACTCAGAAAGGGGATGTCTTGTTTCCCGTACTAGATAGCGGAATGTCAGTTTTTCCCCAGTGTAAGAAAGGGGAAATGGTTTTTCCCCTACTAAAAAAAGCGGAATGTCAGGTTTGCATTTAAAAAGAAAGCGGAATGCAGTTTTCCATTTGCTAAAAAAGCGGAATGTCATTTTTCCAGTATTCAGAAAGCTGAATGTCAGTGTTTCCATATTCAAAAAGCGGAATTTCAGGTTTCCTTTCTAGAGAGGGAATTCGTGTTCCCGTACTAAGAAAGGGGGAATGTCAGTTTTTCCAGTGCTAAGAAAGGGGAAAATGTCTGTTTCCAGTGCTCAAAAAGCAAAAATGTCAGTGTTTCCCGGGCTAAGAAAGGGGGAATGTCAGTGTTCCAGTGTTAAAAAGGGGGAATGTCAGTTTTCCCATTTTTGTAAAAGCGGAAGTCAGTGTTTCCAGTGTTCAGAAGCGGAATGTGGGGGTTTAGAAGCGGAATGTCATGTTTCCAGTTTTTGTAAAAGGGGAATGAGTTTTCCCAGTATTCATAATTATACTGTTCCCTTTCAGAAACTAAAACACGACATTCCTTTCGAATATGGAAGCACTGACATTAGCTCTCAGAGCACTGGAAACATGACTTTTCCATTTCCAAATACAACAAAACACTAACATTCCCTTTCCGAATTGGGAAAACATTGACTTTCCCACTTCGGGAACGGGAAAAACATGACTTCTCCGCAGAAAAACTGGAAACACGACTTCCCTTTCAGAAGTTTGGAAAACACTGAATTCCTTTATAAAACAGGGAAGCATGACATTTATTTACAGAACACTGGAAAACCTTCATTCCTTTTGTAGAACAAAATTTTCCCTTTTCAGAGCACGGGAAACCAAAATTTCTTTTGTAAAAACAGGGAAAACATGACTTCCCGCTTTAGAAAACTGGAAACACGACTTTTCCACTTTCGAACTTTGGAAAAAACACTGACATTCCTTTTATAGAACACTGGAAGCACTGACATTCTACTTACAGAACACGAAAACACGACATTCCTTTGTGAACACTGACTTTCCCGTTTTCAGAGCACAGGAAAAACTGACATTCCATTTGTAAAACACGGAACACTGACTTCCCTTTCAGAACACAAAAACCCTGACTTCACTTTCAGAAATTTAAACACGCCCTTCCATTTTAAAGAACACGGGAAAAACACTGCTTTTCCGTTTTCGAACCGGAAACACTGGATTCCGTTTTCGAAATGGAAACACTGATTTTCCTTTTGTAGAACACGGGAACCTACTTTCCCGTTTTCAGAGCACCGAAACCGACATTCCCCTTCAGAATACTGGAAACATGACTTTCGCTTTCAAAACACAGGAAACACTGACTTCCATTTTCCGATTTTTGGGAAAAACACTGACATTCAGCTCTCAGAGCATGAAACACGATATTCTGCACCAGAACACTGGAAACAGACATTCCGCTTCAGAAAAAATTAAAAAACATGACATCCGCTTTCAGAACCAGGCAACACTGACTTTCTGCTTTCAGGACACTGGAAACACGACATTCCGTTTTCAGAACACTGGAACACTGACTTTCTTTTTTTAGAAAAAGGGGAAAACACTGAACATCCCTTTTAAAACACGGGGTAACTCCCCTTCCGCTCTAGAGCACGGGAAACTCTGATTTTCCCCTTTTCGAACCTGGAAACAGTGACATTCCAGGGTTTTAGAACACGGGGAAAACTGACACTCCTTTTTAAAAACACAGGAAACAATGACATTCCCTTTCAAAAACACTGAAAACACTAAATTTCCCCTTTGCGAGCCTGGAAAAAAAAATTTTGCTTCCAAAATACGGGAAAACACGGGCATTCCATTTTAGAACACTAAAAAACACGACAACACTTTCCGAATACGTAAACAAGACATTTGCTTTCAGAACTTTGGGGAAACACTGACTTTCCCCGCTTTCAAAAACCTGGAAAACACTGACGTTCCATTGTAAAAACACGGAAATAAAATTTTTCCCGCCCCCCTTAGTATGGAAACACTGACATTCCGCTTCCCTTAGCACTGGAAAACTAAACTTTCCGTTCTCTTAGCACGGGAAAAATGAAGTCCGTTTTCTTAGCCTGGAAACATTTAAATTTCCCGCTCTCTTAGCACTGGAAACACGACATTTGCTTTTTTAGCACGGGGAAAAAATGACATTCCGCTTTCTTAGCACTGGAAAACTGACTTTTCCCGCTTTCTTAGCACTGGAAACTTTGAATTCCGCTCTTTTAGCATGGAAACACTGACATTCCCCCTTTTAAAAGAAATGGGAAAACTGAATTCTGCTTCTTAGCCTGGAAAACTGACATCCCTTTTTTTGCAGGAAACCGACACCCCCGCTCTTTTTTGCAGGGAAATAAAACATTTGTTTCCCTACCACTTTAAACACTGACCCCCGCTTTTACCACTGGAAACACTGATTTTCCGCTTTTTAACATGGAAAGAATGACATTCCGTCTCTTAGCACTGGAAACACTGAAATTCGATTTTTAGATGGAAACACTACATTCCGCTTTTTTACCAGGAAAACTGAATTTGCTTTATAAAGGGGGAAACATGACATTACGTTTTTAGCAGGGAAAAACACGACATTCCCGCTTCTTAGCATTAAAAACATCGAAAATTCCCGTCTCTTAGCAATGGAAACATGACATTCCCCGCTTTTTTAGCAGGGGAAAAATGACTTTCCGCTTTTTGACTGGAAAACCCCTGACATTCCGCTTTTTTAGCACTGGAACACGAATTTTTCGCTTCTTCCCACTGAAAAACCCGATGACATAGTTTTCTTAGCTTTTGAAAACACTGACTTTTCCCTTTTTTTAGCACGGAAAACGACATTCCTCACTTTAGAACTGGAAACACTGACTTTCCCGTTCTTAGCCTGGAAAACGAACCCCCCGCTTTTTAGCACGGGGGAAACACTGATATCCGCTTTTTTAGATGGAAACACTGACATTTGCTTTCATAGCACTGAAAACACTGACATTCCGCTCTCTTAACACGGGGAAACCCTGACATTCCGCTTCTTGCCGGGGAAACCTGACATTCCGCTTTTAGCATGGAAACACTGACAACCGCTTTCTTAGCCGGGAAAACCAGACTTTCCCTTCTTAGCACTGGAAACACAAACTTTCCGCTCCTTAGCACTGGAAACACGACTTTCCGCTTTCTTGCACTGGAAACAGAATTCCACTTTCTTAGCAGGGGAAACACAAATTCCGCATCTTAGCCTAAAAAACACGAAATTCCGCTTTCTTACCTGGAAACACTGACATTCCCCTTAGCACTAAAAAACACTGACTTCCGCTTTCATACCCGGGAAAAAACACGACTTTCCCGCTTTCTTAGCATGGAAACACGACATTCCGCACCCTAGCACTGAAAACCTACTTTCCCGCTTCTTACACTGAAACACTGCATTCCGCTTTTTAGCAGGGAAACCTGACTTCCCGCTTTCTTAGAAAGGGAAACACTGAATTCCGCTTTCTGGCACGGGGAAACACTGCATTAGCTTTCTGAGCACTGGAAACTAAATTGCGTTTCCTTGCACGGGAAAACACTGACATTCCGCTTTCTTAGACTGGAAACACTACATTCCCCTTTCTTACACGGGGAAAACACTGACATTCCGCACTTTTAGCACTGAAAACCCTGACATTGTTTCTTACATGGAAACATGAATTCCGCTTTCTTAGCATGGAAAAAAAATTCCCGCTCTCTTAGCATGGAAACCTGACATACCCCCTCTTAGCACTGAAAAACACTGACTTTCCCAAATTTTTTAGCACGGGAAACACTGATTCCGCTTTCCAACATGGAAACACGAATTCCAATTTTTAACTGGAAACAGAATTCCAATTTTTTACCCTGGAAACACGGGGACATTCCGCTTTCTTAGCATGGAAACATGACATTTCCGCTCTCTTGCACTGTAAACATGACATTCCGCTCTTTGCCTGAAAAACTAAATTCCGCTTTCTTAGCATGGAAACACGATTTTTCCCCTTCTTGAACTGGAAACACTGACATTTCGCTTTTCGATACTAAAAACCCCAAAAATTTTCCGCTCTCTTAGCACTGAAAAACACAAATTTCCCGCTTTTAGCACTGGAAACACGACTTTCCGTTTTCTTGGCACGGGGAAACATGACATTCCCCTCTCTTACCTGGAAAACATGACCTTCCCCTTCTTAACACTAAAACCCCTGAATTCCCGCTTCTTAGCACTGGAAAAACTGACTTCCGCTAACTTAGCGCGGGAAACACTGACATTCCCTTTCTTAGTACTGGAAACTGACTTCCCTTTCTTAAAAAGGGAAAAACACTGACATTCCGCTGTCTTAACTAGAAACACTGACATCCCACTCTTTTAAAACGAAAACACTGATTTTCCGCTTTCAGAACACGGAAACATGACTTTCCCCGCTTTTTTTAGTACGGGAAAAAACACTACTTTTTCCCTTTTTCCCAAAATGAAACACTAACTTCCCTTTTTTCCAGAACACTGAAAACACGACATTCCCTTTAAACAGGGAAAACACGACATTCCCCCTCATTTAGCAGGGAAAAACATGCTTCCACCTCTTAGCACTGGGAAAAACGGGAATTCCCGCTTTTTAGCACTGGAAACACTGACATTCCGCTTACTTAGCATTGGAAACACTGACATTCCGCTTTTAGACTAAAAAACAGACTTTCCCGCTTTCTTAGCATGGAAACACTGACATTCCGTTTTTCTTAAAGGGGAAAAATGACTTCTGCTCTATAGCACTGAAAACACTGACATTCCGCTTTCTTAGCCTGGGAAACATGACTTTTCCGCTTTTTTTAGACGGAAACTTTAACATTCCTCTCTTAGCACTAAAAACATTGACATTCCGCTTTTTGCATGGAAACACTGACATTCCCTTTTTTTAGCACTAAAAACCCTGACATTCCGCTCTCTTAGCAGGAAACCCCGACATTCCGTTTTCTTAGCATGGAAACACTGACTTTTCCGCTTCCCCTTACACTGGAAACCTGACATTACGCTTTAGGCACTGGAAAACCTGACTTTCCGCTTTCTTAGCACGGGAAAACACTGACGTTCCTCTTCTTAGAACTGGAAACACTGACTTCCTTCTCTTTAGAACTGGAAACACTGACATTCCGCTTTTTAGCACTGAAAACCTGAATTCCGCTCTCTTAGCACGGGAAACAGGGACATTCGTTTTCTTGGCACAAAAACACGACTTCCCCTCTTTGCATGGAAACACCTTTCCGCTCTTTAACAGGGAAAAACATGGTTTCCCGCTCTTTTTACACGGGAAACACAAACATTCCGCTTTCTTACCTGGAAAACTGACATTCCGCTAACTTAGCGCGGAAACATAAATTTTCCCCCCTTCTTACAGGAAACACTGACTTTCCGCTGTTTTAGCCTGGAAACATGACATTCCGCTCTCTTAGCATGGAAACATGACATCCCGCTCTCTTTGCACGGGAAACACTGCTTTTGCTCTTTGGCACTGAAACATGACTTTTCCGCTTTCAAACACGGGGAAACACTGACATTCCGCTTTCTTTACGGAAAACTGACATTCCGCTTTCAAAAAACACTGGAAACACTAAATTTTCCTTTTTTCAAACACGGAAACTGACATTCCGTTTCAAAACACGGGGAAACACTGCTTTCCGTTATTGCACGGGAAAACACTACATTCCCTCTCTTAGCAGGGGAAAATGACTTTTCCCCCTTTTTAGCACAAAAACACTGAAATTCCGCTTACTTAGCCGGGAAACACTGAATTTCCCCGCCTTTTAGCACTGGAAACACGACTTCCCGCTTCTTAGCACTGGAAACACTGAATTCCCTTTTTAGCACTGAAAAATGAATTTGCTCTCATAGCAGGGGAAACCCTGACTTTCCCGTTTTATTAGAAAGGGAAAAAAATTTAAACTTCCGCTTTTAGCACGGGAAAAACTTTAATTCCACTTTTTAGCAGGGGAAAACACTGAAATTCCGCTTTTTAGCACGGAAACCCTGAATTCGCTTTTTAGAAAGGGGAAAACCCTGCCCTTTCCGTTTTCTTAGAACGGGGGGAAAAACACTGACTTTCCCTTTTTCTTTAGAACTGGAAACCTGACATTTGTCTCATAGATTGGAAACACTGACATTCCTTTTTTTCTTAGACGGGAAACCTGCATTCCGCTCTTTTAGCACTTGAAACATGAACCCCGCTCTTTAGCACTGGAAACACTGACTTTGCCTCTTAGCACTGGAAACACTGACTTTCCCCGTTTTCTTAGCACTGAAACACTGACTTTCCCGCCTTCTTAGCCTGGAAAACCTGAATTCCGTTTTTTTGGCCCTGGAAACACGATTTTCCCCGCTCTCTTAGCATGGAAAAACTGCTTTCTGCTCTCTTAGCACGGGAAACCCTGACATTCCGCTAACTAGACTGGAAAACATGACTTTCCCGCGTTTAGACTGAAAAAACGACATTCCGTTTCTTAGAAAGGAAAACTGACTTCCCGCTTTTGCACTAAAAAACACTGCTTTCCGCTATCTTAGCACTGGAAACATGACATTCCGCTTTTTTTAGTACTGGAAACAATGAATTCCGCTTTCAGAACAGGGAAAAACACTCACATTCCGTTTTCAGAACACAGGAAGAATGACATTCCGTTTTCTTAGCACGGGAAACCCTGACATTCTGCTCTCATCGCATTGGAAACACAGAGATCCCTTTTTTTTCTTAGCACTGGAAACACTGACATTCCGCTCTCTTGCACTTGAAACCGACTTCCCCCTCTTCACTGGAAACACTGACATTCCGCACTCTTACAGGGAAAATACTGACATTCCGCTTTTTTAGCACTGGAAACACTGACTTTCCCGCTTTCTTAAAAGGGAAACCTGACTTTTCCGCTTCTTAGACTGGAAAAAGACATTCCGCTTTCTGAGCACGGGAAAACTGACATTCCGCTTTTTAGCAGGGGAAACACTGCATTCCCTTACTTAGATTTGAAACACACATTCCGCTCTCATAGCAGGGAAACATGACATTCCGCCCCTTTAAACTGGAAACACTGCCCTTCCCCTTTACACGGGCAACACTGATTTTACGCAACTTAGGCGGGGGAAAACACTGACTTCGCTTTTTAGACTGGAAACCCGACATTTCGCCTTTAACACGGAAAAACACTGACATTCCGCTCTCTTAGCAGGGAAACACTGACATTCCGCTTTTTTAAGTACGGGAAAAACCCTGACATTTGCTTTCAGAACACGGGGAAACATGATATTCTTTTTCGGGGGGGAACACGGAAACATGCATTCCGTTTTCAAAAACAGGGGAAACACTGACTTTCCCCTTTTAATTAGCTTGGGAAACACTGACTTTGCGCTCTCTTAGCACTGGGGGAAAATGACATTCCGCTTTCTTAGCACGTAAGCACGACTTTCCCGCTTTTTTAGCACGGAAAACACTGCTTCCCACCTTTTTAGGACGGGAAAAAACACTACATTCCGCTTTTTGACGGGAAAAACACTGACATTCCTTTTTCTTAGCACTGGAAGCACGACATTCTTTTCAAGACTAAAACCCTGACTTTCCGCTTTCAGCACTGGAAACAGACTTCCGCTCTTTAGCATAAAAACATTGACTTTCCGCCTTTAGACTGAACCTGACATTCCCGCTTTCAGAACACTGAAACACTGACATTCCTTTTTCAGAAAACGGGAAAACTGAATTCCGCTTTCAGAAACCCGGGAAAACATGACATTCCCCCACTTAGCCGGGAAAACACTGACTTTCCCACTCTTTTAGCACGGGGGGAAAACTGATACCGCTTTTTTAGCACTGGAAACACTGACATTCCGCTTACTTAGCACAAAACACTGACTTCCGCCTTCTTAGCACTAAAAAACACGACTTCCGTTTTTAGCACGGGAAAAACACTGAATTCCGCTTTTTTAGCACGGGAAAAACCGACATTTGCTCTCATAGCATGGAGCATGACATTCCCTTTCTTAGCACTGAAAACCTGACATTCCGCTTTCTTAGCACGGGAAACATTGACTTTCCGCTTTTTTAGCACTGGAAACACTGCCCTTTTTCTGCTCTCATAGCTTTTTGAAACACTACTTCCGTTTTTCTTAGCACTGGAAACACTGACTTCCGCTTCTTACCTTGAAACACTAAAAATTCCGCTCTCTTAGCACGGGAAAACACTGACATTACGCAACTTAGCGGGGAAAACCCCTGACTTTCCGCTTTCTTAGCATGGAAAACTGACATTCCGCTTTTAGCACTGGGAAACACGGAATCCCACTTCTTTGCAGGAAAAAACCACTTTGCCTTTTTAGCACAAAACACGACATTCCGCTTTCAGAACATGGAAACATGACATTCCCTTTTCTTAGTACGGGAAAACAGACTTCGCTTTCAGAACACGGGAAAACACTAACATTCCGTTTTCAAAACACGCAAACACTGACATCCGTTTTTAGAACACTGGAAACACTGAATTCCGCTCACTTACACGGAAAACCTGACATTCCACCTTTTGCACTGGGAAAATGATATTCCGCTTTCTTAGTACGGGAAACCCTGACTTCCCGCTTACTTAGCTTTGGGAAAAACATGACTTTTCCGCTTTCTTAGCACTGAAAACACTGAATTCCGTTTTCTTAGCACGGAAACATGACCATTCCGCTTTTTTAGCCGGGAAAAACTTTAAACTTTCCGCTCTCTTACACTGGAAACTTTGACCCCGTTTTTTTAGCACTGGAAACACTGACTTTCGCTTTTTTAGCACTGGAAACCCTAATTTCCCGCTCTCTTAGCACTTGAAACACTGACATTCCGCTTTTTTACCACGGGGAAACATGAATTCCGTTTTTTTTTGCACGGAAAACACTGACATTCCGCTTTTTTAGCATGGAAACATGACTTTCCGCCTCTGGCACTGGAAACCGAATTTCCCGCTTTTTACCACGGAAACATTGACATTCCGTTTTTTACACTGGAAACACTGACATTCGCTCCATGCTTTGGAAACACTGACTTTTCCTTTTTTCTTAGCACGGAAAACACGACTTTTCCGTTTTTTTTGGCACGGGAAACACTGCTTTCCGCTCCTTAGCACTGGAAACACGACTTTCCCGCCTCTTAGCTTGGGAAACATGACATTTGCTCTCTTACCCACTAGAAAACGAATTCGCAAGTTAGCGCTGGAAACACTGACTTTCCCGCTTTTCTTAGCCTGGAACCACTGCCATTCCGCTCTTTTTGCACTGGAAACACTGACATTCGCTTTTTACACGGGAAAACACTGACATTCCGCTCTCTTAGCACTGGAAACACTGCTTTCCGTGTCTTGAGGGGAAACACTGACTTTCCCGCTTTCTTAGCACTGGAAACAAGACACCCCGCTTTCTTAGCACTGGAAACAAGACTTTCCGCCCCTTTAGCATAAAAAACACTGACTTTTCCGCTTTTTTTAGCACTGGAAACACTGACTTCCCACTTTTTTAGCAGGGAAACACTGACATTCCGCATTTTAGCACTGAAAACACTGACATTCCCTTTTTTTAGCAGGGAAAAACTGACTTCCGCCCTTTTAGCACAGAAAAACGGGACTTTTCGCTTTCTTAGCACGGGAAAAACACTGACTTCCGCTTTTTAGCACGGGAAACAACATTCCGCAATCTTAGCACTGAAACATGACATTCCGCTCTTTAGCATGGAAAAAGGGAATTTCCGCTTTCTTAGCACGGGAAAAACACGACGTTCCCTTTTCTTAGACGGGGAACACTGACATCGTTTTTAGAGCCGGGAAACACGACGTTCCGCTTTCTTGCACGGAAAACCACGACGTTCCGTTTTCTGAGCATGGAAAACCTAAATTTGCCCCTTTTCTTGCATGGAAACACGACATTCGCTTCTTAGAACTGAAAACAGACATTCCGCTTTCTTAGCACGGGAAACACGACTTTCCTCTTTTTTTAAAACTGGAAACACTAACTTTCCGCTCTCTTTAGCATGGAAAAACCTGCATTCCGCCCCTTTTACACGAAAACACGGACATTCCGCTCTCTTAGAGGGGAAAACACTGACATTCCGTTTTTTTGGGCACGGAAAACATTTTTGACATTCCTCCCTCTTAGCACGGGAAAACACTAAATTTTCCTCCTTTTAAACACTGAAAAATGACATTCGCTTTTTTAGCGCTGGGAAAATGACATTCCCCCTTTTATAAGGAAACCTGACATTCCGCTTTTTAACACTGGAAACACTGAGATTCCGCTCTCTTAGCATGGAAAAACTGACATTCCCAAAACTTAGCGCTGGAAAAACACACTTTCCGCCTTTTAAGGGAAAAACTGACATTCCGCTTCTTAGCCTGGAAACACTGACACCCCCCTCTCTTTGCATGGAAAAATGACATTTGCTCTCTTAGCACAAAAACACGAATTTCCCTTCAGAACCTGGAAACCCCTGACATTCCCTTTTCTTATACGGAAACACGACATTCCCGCTTTCAAAACCCCGGAAACACTGATTTTCCCTTTTTCGAACCTGGAAACACTGCTTTCCCGTTTCAAAACACGGGGAAACATACATTCCCTTATTTAGCACTGGAAACCCCTGACATTCCGCTCTCTTAGCCGGGGGAAAACTGACATTCCGCTTTTTAGCACAAAAACACGACATTCCGCTTATTAGCACGGGGAAACAGGGACATTCCGCCTTCTTGCACGGGAAAACACTGACATTCCGCTTTCAGCACGGGAAACACTGATATTCCCTTTTTTAGCACTAAAAACACTGACTTCTGCCTCATAGCACGTGGAAACACTGACTTTCCGCTTTTTTAGCACTGGAAACGACATTCGCTCTTTAGCATTGGAAACATGACTTTCCCGTTTTTCTTAGCACGGGAAAACCATGACATTCCCCCTTTTTTAGCACTTGAAAAACTGACATTCCTCTCTCTTAGCACTGGAAACATGACACCCCCGCTCTCTTACACTGGAAAAAACTGACTCCCGCTTTCTTTGCATGGAAAACCCGGACATTCCGCTTTTTTAGCACTGGAAACACTGATTTTCCGCCTTTTAGCACGGAAACACGACATTCCGCTTTCTTGCATGGAAAAACTGACTTCCCGCTTTTTTTAGATGGAAAAAACTGACTTTCCCCTTACACTGGAACACTGACTTTTCCGTTTTTTGGCACGGGAAACACTGATTTTCCGCTCTCTTAGAGGGGAAACACTGACATTCTGCTTTTTTAGCACGGGAAAAACACTGAATTCCGCAAAATTTAGCACTGGAAACACTGACATCCGCGTTTAGCACTGGAAACCTGACTTTCCGCTTTCTTATACGGGAAAAACATGACTTTCCGTTTTCAGAACACTGGAAACATCACTTTCCGTTTAAAAAACAAGGAAAAAATGACATCCCGCTTTCTTTGCTTTGGGAAACAGACATTTGCCCCCGCTTTGGGAAACACAGAGACCGTTTTTCTTAGCACAGGAAAACCTGACATTCCGCCTTTAGCATTGAAACACTGACATTCCGCTCTTTTAGCATTTAAACACGCATTCCGCTCTTTACACTGGAAACACTGACTTCGCTTTCTTAGCCGGGAAAACACTACTCCGCTTTCTTAGCACGGAAAACTAAATTTCCCGTGTCTAGCTTTGGAAAACACTACATTCGTTTTCTAGCACTGGAAAAAACCTACATTCCGCTCTATTCACTGGCACATTGACATTCCGCTCTCTTAGACAAAAAACACGAATTCCCCCCCTTTTTTAAACTAAAAACAGGGACCCCCGCTCTCTTAGCACGGAAAACACGGTTCCACCTCTTAACACTGGAAACACTGCTTCCCAATTTCTTAGCACGGAAAAACCCTGACACCCCGCTCTTTTGCACTGAAAAAACGACATTCCCTTTTCTTGCACTGGAAACCGCTTCCGCTTTTTAGCAGGGAAACCCTATTTTTCCGCTTTCTTGCACTGGAAACACTGACATTCCGCTCTCTTAGCACTGAAACAGACTTCCCTCTCTTATCACTGGAAACACTGACATTCCGCTTTCTTAGCACTGGAAACACTGACTTCCGCTCTCTTAGCACGGGAAAACCTCCATTCCTTTCTTACCCCCTGGAAACACTGACATTCCGCTTTCTTACACGGGGAAAACACTGACTTTCCCGTTTTTCCCGACCTAAAAAACCTGACATTTGCTTTCTTAGTACGGGAAACACTGACATTCCGCTTCAGAACACGGAAACACTGCATTCCTTTTTCAGAACACTGGAAACACTGACATTCCGCTTTCAAAAACACGGAAAACACGACATTTGCTTTTTTAGTACTGGAAACAGACATTCGCTGTTTAGCCTGGAAACATGCATTCCGCTCTCTTAGCCGGGAAAAACCTGACATCCGCTCTCTTAGACGGAAACATGAATTCCGCTTTTAAAACACGGAAAACATGAAATTCCGTTTCAAAACATGGAAACACTGACTTCCCGCTTTCAGACACGGGAAACCGACTTCCGCTTACTTAGCACGGGAAAACTTTGACATTCCGCTTATTTAGCACTAAAAACACGACATTCCTACTTTCTTAGCACTGGAACCCTGACATTCCCCCTTTTTAGCACGGGAAAAGACATTCCGCTCTTTTAGCATTTGAAACACTGACTTTTCCGCTCTTTTTAGCACGGAAACACGCTTTTCCGCTCTTTTTACACTGGAAACATACTTCCCGTTTTCTTGCAGGAAAACAGACATTCTCTTTTTTAGCACGGGAAACACGACTTCGCTCTCTTAGCACTGGAAACACTGACTACCGCTTCTTAGCACTGGGAATACGACATTCCGCTTTTTTTTTAGCATGGAAACATGACTCCGTTTCTTACCACAGGAAAATGCATTTGCTTTTTGCAGGGAAAACGACATTCCGCTTTTTAGCACTGGAAAACTTGAATTCGCTCTCTTAGCACTGGAAACCGATTTTCCCGCTCTCTTAGACGGGGGAACCGAATTCCGCTCTCTTGCACGGGAAAACCCTACATTCCGCTCTCTTAGCATGGAAACACTGACTTTCCCGCTGTCTTAGCACTGGAAACCTGCTTTCCCTTCTTAGCACGGGAAACACTGACATTCCGTTTCAGAACACGGAAACACTGACATTCCGCTTATTTAGCACGGGAAAATAAATTTCCGCTTTTTTAGCACTGGAAACACGAATTCCGCTTACCTTAGCACAAAAACACTGCATTCCGCCTTCTTAGCAGGAAACATGACATTCCGTTTCTTTCCTGGAAAAAATGACATTCCGCTTTTTAGCACTGGCCCCCACTGACTTTTTTTTCTAAGCATGGAAAACTGACTTTCCGCTTTTCTTAGTAGGAAAACACTGACATTCCGCTCTTTTAGCACGGGAAAACCTGACATCCCGCTTTTTTGCTTGGAAAAACACTGACTTTCCGTTTTCTTAGCACTGGAAACCTGAATCCGTTTTCTTTGCACGGAAACACTGACATTCCGCTTTCTTAGCACTGGAAACACTGACTTTCCCCTTTTCTTAGACGGGAAACCTGACATTCCGCTTTCTTTGCACTGGAAACACGACATTCCGCTTATTATTCGGACACATTGACTTTCCCGCTTTTTTTTACATGAAAACACTGACATTCCGCTTTCTTGAAAGGGAAAAACACGGGGACTTTCCGCTCTCAGCCTGAAAACATGACATTCCACCTTCTTAACATGGAAACAGACTTCCGCCTTCTTAGCCTAAAACCCTGACATTCCGCTTTTTTAGCAAGGAAAAAATGCTTTCCCGCTCTTTTAGCACTAAAAAAACACGACATTCCACTTTTTAAACACTGGAAACATGACATCCGCCTTCTTAGAGGGAAAAACACTGACTTTTCCGCTTTTTACACGGGGAAACACGCATTCCGTTTTTAGCACGGGAAACACTGACATTTGTTTCATAGCATGGAAACACGGGACATTCCGCTTTTTTAGACTGGAAACCTGAATTCCGCCTTCACCGGGAAAAAACACTGACATCCCGCTTTTTTGCACTGGAAACACTGACATTCCGCTTTTTAGCACGGGGAAACACTGACTCCGTTTTCTTTGCCTGGAAACAGACTTTCCCCGCTTCTTAGACGGGAACACGCCCTTCTGCTTTATGCATTGGAAACACTGACATTCCGCTTTCTTACACTGGAAACATGACTTTCCCGCCCCTTTTAGCATAAAAACACAAATTCCGCTCTTTTAAACACTGGAAACACGACTTCCGCCTCTTAGCCCGGAAAAAACGACTTCCGCTTTTTTTAGCACGGAAACCTGACTTCGGCTTTTTTAGCACGGGAAACACGACTTTCCCGCTCTCTTCACGGGAAAAAAACTGACTACCGTTTTTTAGACGGAAAATGACTTTCCGCTTCTACATGGAAACCCGACATTCCGCTTTTTTAGCCTGGAAACACTGACATTCTGCTTTTTAGCACTGGAAACCGACATTCCGCTTTCTAGCACTGGAAACGCCCATTCGCTTCTTAGCACGGGAAACATGAATTCCGCTCTCTTAGTACTGAGAACACGACTTTACGCTCTCTTGCACGGAAACACTGACTTTCCCGCTCTCTTAGTACTGGAAAACATGAATTCCGCGTCTTAGCATGGAAAAACACGACTTTCCCCTTTTTGCACGGGGAACCCTGACATTCCGCTCTCTAGCATGGAAACATAAATTTCCGGCAAAACACTGGAAACACTGACTTTCCCCCGTTTCTAGTATGGAAAAAAATGAATTCCGTTTTCGAACCGGGAAAACATGAATTCCGTTTTTCGAACACGGGAAAAACACGGAATTCCGCTTTCAGAAATGGAAACTGACTTTTCCCTTTATTAGCAGGGGGAAAACGACTTTCCGTTTTTACACGGGAAACTGACATTCGCTTATTTTCAGGGAAAAACTGACTTTCCCGCTTCTTAGACGGGAAAACCCTGACATTCCGCTTTCTTAGAATGGAAACCCCCGACTTCGCTTTTTAGCAAGGGAAAAACACGGACTTTGTTCTCTAGACTGGAAAACTGACTTTCCGCTTTTTAGACGGAAAAACCTGACTTCCGCTCTTTAGCACGGGAAAACATGACCCCCCCCCCTTTTCCCTTTCACGGGAAAACCTGACACCCGCTTTCTTATCACTGGAAACAGACATCCGCTTTCTTTGCACGGGAAAAACAGACATTCCGCTTTTTTTAGCACGGGGAAACCTGGACTTCCGTTTCTTAGCACTGGAAAAACTAAATTTTCCACTTCTTGCTTTGAAACACGACATTCCGCTTTCTTACACTGGAAACACGGGGACATTCCGCTTTTTACCTGGAAAACGACTTTCCGTTTTCTTAGCATGGAAACACTGACATTCGCTTTTTTAGCACGGGAAAACACTGATTTTCCCGCTGTTTAGCATTGGAAATATGAATTTCCGCTCTCTTAGCAGGGAAACACTGACATTCCGCTCATTACACGGAACATGGACATTCCGCTTCTTAGCACTAAAGACACTACTTTCCACCTTTTAAACACTGGAAACCGGGACTTTCCCAATTTTTAGCACTGGAAACCTGACTTTCCCCTTTCTTAGCACGGAAACATGACTTTCCGCTTTCTTAGCACGGGAGACACTGACTTCCGTTTTCTTAGATGGAAACACGACTTTCCCGCTCTCTTCCCCGGGACACCGAATTCCCTTCTAACCCTGGAAACACTGACTTTCCGCTTTTTAGCACGGGAAAACAGGGGACATTCCCCCTCTTTTAGCATGGAAAAGACACCCCGTTCTTCCCCCTGGAAAACCGACATTCCCTTTCTTAGCATGGAAACACGCCCTTCCCGTTTTCTTAGCAGGGAAACACTGACATTCCGCTCTTTAGCACTGGAAACACTGACATCCGTTTCCCGACACTGGAAACACTGACATTCGCTTTTTTAGTACTGGAAACCACTTTTCGCTTTCAGAACACTAAAAAACCCCCTGACATTCCGTTTTCAGAACACGGGAAACACTAAAATTCCGTTTTCAAAAACACGGAAACACTGACATTTGTTTCTTAGTACTGGAAACATGACATTCCGCTTTTTCCCTTAGCACTGGAAAAACTGACATTCCGCCTTTTGCACTGGAAACACCCCTTTCCGCTCTCTTACACGGGAAACACAAATTTCCGTTTTTAGAACACTGGAAACACTGCTTTCCCGTTTTCAGAACATGGAAACAGGGGATTCCTTTCAGATACGGGGAAAAACAGACTTCCCGCTACTTAGCACTGGAAACATTGACATTCCCCCTTTTAGCACTGGAAACACTGCATTTCCTACTTCTTAGAGGGAAAGCCGACTTTCCGCCTCTTAGACTGGAAACAGACTTCCGCTTTCTTGCACGGAAACACTGACTTTCCGCTTTCTAGCACTGGAAACATGACATTTTGCTCTCTTGCCCCTGGAAAAAATGTATTCCCGCTTTTTTAGCATGGAAACACTACATTCCGTTTATTAGCACTGGAAACACGACATCCGCTTTTTAGCACTGGAAAACTGACATTTTCCCTTTTGACGGGAAACATGATTTTTCCGCTTTCTTAGCACGGAAACACTGACATTCCGCCCCTTTAGCAGGTAACACGGAATTCGCATTCTTAACACGGAAACATGAATTCCGCTTTCTTAGCAGGGAAACACGACATTCCGCTTTTTAAATGGAAACACTGAATTCTGTTTTCTTATAGGGGAAACACTGACTTTCCACTTTCAAAAACACGGGGAAAACGACTTTCCCTTTTCAAAACACGGGAAACACGACTTTCCCGCTTTCTTAGCATGGAAAACAGCTTCCGCTGTTAGCACTGGAAACACAAATTTCCGCTTTTTTAGAACGGAAAACACTGACATTCTGCTCTCATAGCACGGGAAAACCCTGACATTCCGCTTTCTTAGACTGGAAAAATGACATCCCGCTTTCTTGCCGGGAAAAAATTGACTTTCCCGTTCTCTAGCACTGGAAACACTGACACCCCGCTTTTTTTGCAGGGAAACACTGACTTTTCGCTTTCTTACACTGGAAACACGACATTCCGCTCTTTAGCATTTGAAACACTGACATTCCGCTCTCTTAGCCTGGAAACTTAAAATTTCCCGCTCTCTTAGTACTGGAAACACTGACATTCCTCTCTTAGCACGGGAAACACGACTTCCCGCTTTCTTAGCACGGAAACACTGACTTTCCCCTTTCTGAGCACTGGAACATGACTTTTCCGCCTTTTTTGGAATATTGGAAATACTGACATTCCCTTCGAAATGGAAACACTGTATTCCCCTTTTTAGAAACTGGAAACTCTGACATTAATTTTGATTTTGTAAAAAACCGTATCTTTCCCCCCTGTTTACAGTGTTATTTGTCATTCTTTTTCCTACTTCGTTTTTCTACTTTCGTTTTTAGTCTGTCCCCCCCTATACCCACTCCTTTAGGATAAATGTGAAAACATTTAATAATTGATACCCCAAGAAACCCTTTAAGGAAGTAAGATTTATCCCTTCCTTCAAACACGTAGCTTGTAGTTGCGGGAGTTAAAAACAAGCTAACTACTTTTACTTGCTCAGCTGTTCAAATTGATGCGTCTCCCAAAAACGCCAGGCTTAGGGTATTGAGAGCGAAAACTTTATCAATTTAGACAAGAAAAAGTGTAGTATGAAAAAAAGAATAACAATATTTTGTAATCACAAGTATATAATTGGCACACACCAACCCACCCCACGCGCGCGCAGACAGGCCCCAAAAACCACACCACCACATATTTGCAAAACCCCAAAATGGTAAAGCTTTTTATATTCCCATCCCCATATGTGTTTTGCGTTCATGTAATTTTTTAAAAGGGGAGAAAAGCATAGTTTTTTCTACTTACTGAAAAGTGTTTTGTTTGGGTTTAAAAGGAAAAAGTTCACTTAAATTTTA
>NW_023659970.1:5000-15000 GCF_015228065.2 Penaeus monodon | reverse complement strand
TTCTCTTCCTCCTTCTTCTTCTTCCTTTTTTCTCTTCTTCTTCTTCTTCTTTTATTTATTTATTATTATTATTCTCCTTCTTCTTCTTCCTTTTTCTTCTTCTTCTTCCTCTTCTTCTTCTTCTTCTTCTTCCTCTTCTCCTCCTCTTCCTCATTCGTTAAACAAGACCCATTATCTTATTTCCTGATTTTTTTCATTCTGTTAAAATTTGACAACAATGCTTCATTTTCTTTTTATTATTTATTTCTTCTTCTCTTTCTTCTTCTTTCTTTTCTCTCTTCTTCTCTTCTTCTTCTTTCTTCTCTTCTTTTCTCCTCTCTCTTCTTTTCTTTTTCCTCTTCTTCTCCTTCTCCTTCTCCTTCTCCTTCTCCTTCTTCTTCTCCTTCTTCTTCTTCCTCCTCCTCCTCTTCTTCCTCCTCCTCCTCTTCTTCCTCCTCCTCCTCTTCTTCCTCCTCCTCCTCTTCTTCCTCTTCTTCCTCTTCTTCCTCCTCCTCCTCTTCTTCCTCCTCCTCTCTTCTTCCTCCTCCTCCTCTTCTTCCTCCTCCTCCTCTTCTTCCTCCTCCTCCTCTTCTTCCTCCTCTTCCTCTTCCTCCCCCTCCTCCTCTAGGCGGTCAGTTGCCAATTTTTTTTTTTTTTTTTTTTTTTTTTTTTTTTTTTCTTTTTAACAAAATGATGGGAAAAAACGAAAAATTTTATACACGTTTGAACCCAATTTTTAAAACCACGAGAAACTTGCATAATATTGCACAATATTGCATAATTACATTATGTAAGTGTATGTATGTGCGTATACTTATGTGTACATAGGGACTTTACAAACATACATACACACATATACGCACGTATTCACACAGACACGCATGCACGCGCACACACGCACACACACACTCACACACGTACGCACATAGACACACACTCACACACACACACATACGTACGCACATACATACATACGCACACAGACACACACGTACATAGAAACACACACACACACACACACGTACGCACATAGACACTCGCACACATACATACGTACGCACATAGAAACACACACACACAGACATACACACACGAACACAGAAAAAAAACAGACACAGACATACATAACACACATAAACACACACACACATACATACACACGCACACGCACGCCCATACACATTAATGCACGCACATTTATATACATACACAGTCAAACAGACATGTACATCCATTTTTACAGACACACATATATATACCCACAAAACACAGTCAGTTATATTTTTCTATTAAATATATTTCATAACTTCATACACACACACACACACACACTGATTCACATACATGCACGCACACACACACAAACAGATACACAAACACACACACACACCACACCACACACACACACTGCACGCACACACACACAAACAGCTACACAAACACACACACCACACACACACACACTCTCTCTCTCACACACACACACACACACACACACACACACACACACACACACACAACACATACACATACACATACACACACACACACACACACACACACATTTACGACAATTATGAAAAAAAATCAAGCCTAATGTTTTTCTTATTTTTATTATCTATTATTATTATTATTATTATCTTTTTTACTTAATCTATCTTATTTATAATGTTGTACCATCGACAGCCCGCAAATATCTTTGATGTTGTCGCTCAGTCTTGTCTTCGGTTTGGCTCTTCCTCTGTTTCCCATCACCATCCCTGTCAGCAAGCCTTTCTCAATATTTTTACTTCTCATCACATGACCAAATAGCAGAGATAGTTCCTCCTAGTTACATATATATATACAGATATATGTCTGGCATATTACAGTGTAGCTGTTTTAAAGCGGCAGAGATAGTTCCTCCTAGTTATATATATATATGTCTGGCGTATTACAGTGTAACTGTTTCAAAGCGGCAGAGATAGTTTCTCCTAGTTAGTTGGAGACTGCGAGTTGAGAAGGAGCCTGGGGGATTCCTCCTCCTCTTCCTCTTCCTCCTCCTCCTCCTCCTCCCTCTTCCTCTTCCTCCTCTTCCTCTTCCTCTTCCTCTTCCTCTTCCTCTTCCTCCTCCTCTTCCTCTTCCTCTTCCTCTTCCTCCTCCTCCTCCTCCTCCTTCTTCCTCCAATGATTAAATACAGAAATGATAATTCATACCACATCGCCCGTCGCGTGGGTTATCAAGGGGCGCGTTAGTAAGTGGGCAACCAGGCTGACAATGTTAAATATGCATCTGGAAGACAAAGAAGATAAAGATATATATATATATAATATATATATATATATATATATATATATATATATATATATTATATATATGTATATATATATATATATATATATATATATATATATATATATATATATATATATATATATAGATAAATGATAAGTTCGTTTCTCTTAAGTTATAACTAAAAAATTTACGATGGTTTAGTGGTAAAGACAATAAACCTCGATTCTGTTAGTCCAGAGTTCGAAATCCCCGCCGCGGCAGTTGTTATAAATGAAATATAGATTTAGCGGGAAAAAATCACCCCCCAAAATAAGGCAACACTGCAACAGAGAGAGAAAGAGAGAGAGAGAGAGAGAGAGAGAGAGAGAGAGAGAGAGAGAGAGACAGACAGACAGACAGAGAGAGACAGAGAGAGAGACAGAGAGACAGAGAGAGAGACAGAGAGAGAGAGAGAAAGAGACAGACCCAGACAGAGACAGACAGAGAGAGAGAAGACAGAGAGAGAGAGAGAGAGAAAGAAGAGAGAGAGAAAAGAGAGAACAAAAAGAGAGAGAGAGAGAGAGAGATTGCCTACCTCGAAGATATCTTTTTTTCTTTCTTTCTTTCATTATGATATTAAAAAGAAATAAATCTACCAATATTCATATACGATATAAATGATAGAACAATAATGAAATAGAAATAAGGTTAATAAATAATAATAATGATAATAAAGTAAAATAATAAAATAAAATGTATTCATATATGATATTGATAAATGATAGAATAACAATAAAAATAATTATAAAGATGATAAAAATAATTGACCTTTTTTTGCACAGATTCGGACGTGGGTGTTCGGATTCTTCATCCTGGCGCTGGCTTCAGTTTCGTCATGTGATAAACTGGGGGGGGCGCACGCTGCCCACGGTGCCCACGCTGACCACGCTGACCACGCTGCCCACGGTACAGCTAGCCCGGTACACTCTCCGCACCCTACTGCCGTTCCACACCTGACGTTCCCGGCTGCCCAGGGCACCTATGCCCCGCCCTTCGCAGGGTACGCCTCGCCCACGCCCTACGCGTACCCCGTACCCACTGCATATGGTACGCCCAGTCCGTACGGTGGGGTACTCGCTCCCCAGTACCCAACGGCTGGGTACGGAGCGCCCTATAGCTACCCGGCACCCCAATACCCTGTGCCGTTGCTAGGGTATGGAGGGACTGTACTGCCCCACGCTGCTCCTCAAGACGCATACACGGCGCCAGAGCCAGAACCTACTTCTGATTACAAGGCACCGGCTGGGGATTACAAGGCACCGGCTGCGGATTACAAAAGGCACCGGCTGCGGATTACAAGGCACCGGCTGCGGATTACAAGGCACCGGCTGCGGATTACAAGGCACCGGCTGCGGATTACAAAGCTCCTGTTGTGGATTACAAGGCACCGGCTGCGGATTACAAGGCACCGGCTGCGGATTACAAAGCTCCTGTTGCAGATTACAAAGCTCCTGTTGCAGATTACAAGGCCCCTGCTAGCGGATATGTATACAATGCACCAGAGGGAGCGCCCCACCCTGGCTACCACGCCCCGAAACCGACTTACAAGCCACCAACAGCCAGCGGGTATGACTATACGCCCCCTAAGTCAGATTACTTGCCCCCAAAATCAGATTACGAGGCACCTTCCAGCGGATATGTATACAAGGCCCCAGAAGGGGCGCCCCACCCAGGCTATCACGCCCCGAAACCGACTTACAAGCCTCCGACTGCTTACAAAGCGCCTGCACAACACGGTTATGACTACACACCTCCCAAATCGGCTTACTTACCCCCAAAATCAGATTACGAGGCACCTGCTAGCGGATATGTGTACAAGGCCCCAGAAGGAGCGCCCCACCCAGGCTATCACGCCCCGAAACCGACTTACAAGCCACCAACAGCCAGCGGGTATGACTATACGCCCCCTAAGTCAGATTACTTACCCCCAAAATCAGATTACGAGGCACCTTCCAGCGGATATGTGTACAAGGCCCCAGAAGGGGCGCCCCACCCAGGCTATCACGCCCCGAAACCGACTTACAAGCCTCCGACTGCTTACAAAGCGCCTGCACAACACGGTTATGACTACACACCTCCCAAATCGGCTTACTTACCCCCAAAATCAGATTACGAGGCACCTGCTAGCGGATATGTGTACAAGGCCCCAGAAGGGGCGCCCCACCCTGGCTATCACGCCCCGAAACCGACTTACAAGCCACCAACAGCCAGCGGGTATGACTATACACCCCCAAAGTCAGATTACTTGCCCCCAAAATCAGATTACGAGGCACCTTCTAGCGGATATGTGTACAAGGCCCCAGAAGGGGCGCCCCACCCAGGCTATCACGCCCCGAAACCGACTTACAAGCCTCCGACTGCTTACAAAGCACCTGCACAACACGGTTATGACTACACACCTCCCAAATCGGCTTACTTACCCCCAAAATCAGATTACGAGGCACCTTCCAGTGGATATGTATACAAGGCCCCAGAAGGGGCGCCCCACCCTGGCTATCACGCCCCGAAACCGACTTACAAGCCACCAACAGCCAGCGGGTATGACTATACGCCCCCTAAGTCAGATTACTTACCCCCAAAATCAGATTACGAGGCACCTTCCAGCGGATATGTGTACAAGGCCCCAGAGGGACTGCCCCACCGAGGCTACCACGCCCCAAAACCGACCTACAAGCCTCCAACAGCCAGCGGGTATGACTACATGCCTCCCAAATCGGATTACCTGCCCCCTAAGTCTGCCTACGATGCCCCCAAGTCGGGCTACGAGGCTCCCAAGGCTGACGGCCACGGCTACAAAATCCACGACCCTTCGTACTCGACCACGATGGACCCCAACTGGAGGCCCAAGTTCACGACCCCTTACCCCGAGGGTGCCTCGTCCCTACGTAAGCCATACACAAGGATGTCCACGTGCGGGGAGAATTCAGATGACTAGCTCGCTCGGCCACGACTGGTCTCCACTACGGGGGTCAACCAGCGGACCCGTACCAGGCTACGACGGACCCACCGACCCTTCCGCTAACAGAGGTACGGTGGGTACGCTGTCGCCCAGCCGTACACGAGCCCTTCTACAGATTATAAAGCTGCTTTGCGGACTGAAGTCCTGTTGAAGTACAGGGATGTTGAAGGACTCAAGCTCCGTGAAGCACGAGGCTCCCGTGAACTCAAAGCTCCCCGTGAGACTCAACTCCCGCTGGTAAAGCTCGTTGCACAACCCTCGCGCAGACTAAAGTCCCTTGAGACTACAAAGCCCTGAGACTACAAAGCTCCCGTTGAAGACTACAAAGCCCCCGCAGCAGACTACAAAGCTCCCGTTGAAGACTACAAGCCTCCGTTCGAGACTACAAAGCCCCTGAAGGATACAAAGCTCCCTGCTACAGGTTGTACACCCCCCTGCGGCATTGTACACCTTTCGCTGCCTGACTACGTAAGCCGATTGTAAGGGTACGAGCCCGCGCGTCTACGGCCCACCGACGCTTCCTCACAGGGTAAGTGGTGCCTCTGTTCGCCTCGTAAGTATCTATAAGTTGATTGTAAGTGTTGTGGGGATTGTAAGTTGATTGTAATTGGTGCTGTGGGTATTGTAAGTGATTGTAAGTGGTGAAGCCGAGGGTCTATGGTGTATGGCCCACCGACGCTTCCTCACAGGGTAAGTGGTGCCTCTGTTCGCTTCGTAAGTATCTATAAGTTGATTGTAAGTGCTGTGGGTATTGTAAGTGATTGTAAGTGGTGCTGTGGGTATTATAAGTGACTGTAAGTGATGAAGCCAAGAGGGTCTACGGGGTACGGGGCGTCGCGCCTGTCTACGGCCCACCGACGCTTCCTCACAGGGTAAGTGGTGCCTCTGTTTCGCTTCGTAAGTATCTATAAGTGATTGTAAGTGGTAAGGATTTATAAGTTGATTGTAAGTGGTGCTGTGGGTATGTGTGTTGTTATAAATGGTGTTGTGGGTATTGTAAGTGACTGTAAGTGGTGAAGCCGAGAGGGTCTATTGTCTACGGCCCACCGACGCTTCCTCACAGGGTAAGTAGTGCCTCTGTTTCCTTCGTAAGATTGTAAGTGGTAAGGATTATAAGTATAAGTGAGATGGCTGAATGACCGTACAGGAAGCTACGGTCGAGTGGCCCAGCGCCTGTCCTCGAGTGCGCCCGGAGCTTCTCCCAAGAGAAGCCTCGAGATGACGCCCAAGAGAAGACTCGAGATGAAGCCCAAGAGAAGCCTCGAGATGAAGCCCAAGAGAAGCCTCGAGATGAAGCCTCGAGATGAAGCCCAAGAGAAGCCTCGAGATGAAGCCTCGAGATGAAGCCCAAGAGATGAAGCCTCGAGATGAAGGCCAAGAGAAGCCTCGAGATGACGCCCAAGAGAAGCCTCGAGATGAAGCCTCGAGATGAAGCCTCGAGATGAAGCCCAAGAGATGAAGCCTCGAGATGAAGCCCAAGAGAAGCCTCGAGATGAAGCCCAAGAGATGAAGCCTCGAGATGAAGCCCAAGATGAAGCCTCGAGATGAAGCCCAAGAGATGAAGCCTCGAGATGAAGCCTCGAGATGAAGCCTCGAGATGAAGCCTCGAGATGAAGCCCAAGAGATGAAGCCCAAGAGATGAAGCCTCGAGATGAAGCCCAAGAGAAGCCTCGAGATGAAGCCTCGAGATGAAGCCTCGAGATGAAGCCCAAGAGATGACGCTCAAGAGAAGCCTCGAGATGAAGCCTCGAGATGAAGCCAATGTTAGCAAGCGTGTTTTAAGTCGTTTTTCTCTCGGCAGGAGCTTGCAACATACTCCCCCCTCCCCCCCCCCTAGGTCCTTAGAACAGGATGGGTCTTTGCAACTTGATATGCCCTTGCTATCGAGGGGGGGGGGGGGATAGGGAGTTGAGGGGAAAAGACCTGTGCAGCCCTACCTACATTACTTACAACTACTTACGAAATTACTTACAATATTACTTACTACTTACAATATTACTTACAATATTACTTGCTACTTACAATATTACTACTTAGAATATTACTTACTTAGAATATTACTTACTACTTAGAATATTACCTACTACTTAGAATATTACTACTTAGAATATTACTACTTAGAATATTACTACTTAGAATATTACTACTTAGAATATTACTTACTAAGAATATTACTTACTACTTATAATATTACTTACTACTTTATAGAATATTACTTTCTTAGAATATTATCTTAATTTCTTAGATATACTTACTACTTAAATATTACTACTATTAGAATATTACTTACTACTTAGAATTATTACTTAGAAATCTACTTAGAATATTACTTACTAAGAATATTACTTACTACTAAGAATATTACTTACTACTTAGAATATTACTTACTAAGAATATTACTTACTACTAAGAATATTACTTACTACTTAGAATATTACTTACTACTTAGAATATTACTTACTACTTAGAATATTACTTACTACTTACAATATTACTTACTAAGAATATTACTTACTACTTAGAATATTACTTACTACTTAGAATATATTACTACTTACAATATTACTTACTAAGATATTACTTACTACTAGAATATTACTTACTACTAAGAATATTACTTACTACTTAAGAATATTACTTACTAGAAATTCCTACTATTATAGAATATTACTTACTACTAGATATTATAGCATAGACAATGCTGCCACCTAGGGTTAGTCATGGCCATATGTCTGAACTTCTGGTGATTGTGCTTGACTTAGCATTACATAGATAGCCTGCTTCTGGTATACGATGATTCTTGCTCTAGATAGTTACGTTAATTCCCTTAGTAATATGTATCTGCCTCTGGATATGGTATAGCGATATGGTATACAATCTGCCTCTAAGGATATGGTATAGCGATATGGAACAGTCTGCCTCTAAGGATATGGTATAGCGATATGGTATAATCTGCCTCTAAGGATATGGTATAGCGATATGGTATATATTCTGCCTCATTGGATATGGTATAGCGATATGGTATATAGTCTGCCTCAAGGATATGGTATAGCGATATGGTATATTCTGCCTCCTGGGATACGGTGTACGTTCCTACCGATGTTTGTAAACGCAAATCCAATTCGTTTATTTTCCATTTATCCATACATAAGCATAATACCAATTCGTTTATCAATTTCTCTCAATCTGTTTTAGGTCCGGGATCCCTACGCCGCGGTCTCTCTCTAAAACGATCCCAAACCCGAACCATTTATCATTTATCATTTAATTTCATTCAATTTCATTATTTAATTATTATATTTATCCACATACAGCTAATAAATCACTTCATTCACGAATTTCTCTCAATTTGTTTTAGGTCCTGGACCCCTACGCCGGGGTCTCTGTCTAAAACGATCCCAAACCACGAACCATATTTACTAAATGGCCAATTAATTCGCTTATAATTTAATAATTATCTATCCATAATCATCTTATAATTATCTATCCACAAACAACCAAAATTCCACTTCATTCACGAATTTCTCTCAATTTGTTTTAGGTCCTGGACCCCTACGCCGGGGTCTCTCTCTAAAACGATCCCAAACCGCGAACCATTTATCATTTATCATTTAATTTCATTCAATTTCATTATTTAATTATTCTATTTATCCACAAATAACCAAAATTCCACTTCATTCACGAATTTCTCTCAATCTGTTTTAGGTCCTGGACCCCTACGCCGGGGTCTCTGTCTAAAACGATCCCAAACCATAAATAAATGGCCAATTATTTAATGTATTATCTATCCAATTCATTTATCAATTTATTTATCCACAAATAACCAAAATTCCACTTCATTCACGAATTTCTCTCAATTTGTTTTAGGTCCTGGACCCCTACGCCGGGGTCTCTGTCTAAAACGATCCCAAACCATTTATCATTTATCATTTAATTTAATACAATTTAATTATTTAATTATTCTATTTATCCAAAAGTAACCAAAATTCCACTCCATTCACGAATTTCTCTCAATTTGTTTTAGGTCCTGGACCCCTACGCCGGGGTCTCCGTCTAAAACGATCCCAAACCACGAACCATATTTACTAAATGGCCAATTAATTCGCTTATAATTTAATGTATTATCTATCCAATTCATTTATCAATTTATTTATCCACAAATAACCAAAATTCCACTTCATTCACGAATTTCTCTCAATCTGTTTTAGGTCCTGGACCCCTACGCCGGGGTCTCTGCCTAAAACGATCCCAAACCACGAACCATTTATCATTTAATTTCATTCAATTTAATTATTTAATTATTCTATTTATCCAGAAATAACCAAAAAACCACTTCATTCACGAATTTCTCTCAATTCGTTTTAGGTCCTGGACCCCTACGCCGGGGTCTCTGTCTAAAACGATCCCAAACCATAAATAAATGGCCAATTAATTTATTTATTATCTATCCAATTCATTTATCAATTTATTTATCCACAAATAACCAAAATTCCACTTCATTCACGAATTTCTCTCAATCTGTTTTAGGTCCTGGACCCCTACGCCGGGGTCTCTGTCTAAAACGATCCCAAACCACGAACCATTTATCATTTATCATTTAATTTCATTCAATTTAATTATTTAATTATTCTATTTATCCACAAGTAACCAAAATTCCACTTCATTTACGAATTTCTCTCAATTTGTTTTAGGTCCCGCGGTCTCTGTCTACGACGATCCCAAACCACGAACCATTTATCATTTATTAT
>NW_023659969.1:0-20232 GCF_015228065.2 Penaeus monodon | reverse complement strand
TTCTAGGAAAAAAATAACTTTTGCTTGTTGGTTTTTTTAAAAAACCTTTGGGCTTTAAATTTGTGAGATCAGTAAAAGTTTAGATGCACAATTTAGTGGAGGGGGGAAACTGAATGATGTTATTCGATGATCATTTTTTGGGATAAGTTTTTAAATAGAAAGGATAGTTTTGAACTCACTGATTTAAATAGAGAAAATATGTAGATAGTTCACATAATTGCATTATACCTTTTTTATTAAAAACCTAAGTTTGGCATAATCAGTTTCCATTTAAACTTTATTTGATGATATATCCCAAATTTAAAAGAAAAGGTAAATTTATAATTAATAAACCTTTTTAGACCCTTTTTGAAGTTTTTTACAGAGACAAAATGAGTAAGCCGCTGTCTTGCTTCTATAGGTTTTATAACTTAAAATTAAAGATAACAACAAATTTGATGTGTGAAGCATCATTTTACCAAAAAATTTTTATTTTGTAGACTGGTACCCTAATTAGGAAAGTATAAATTTTAAGAGTGCCAGAGGACAAAATTTAAGAAATTGAAATTTTTTTTGTGCTAAAAACTTTTTTGTCTTTTTTTTTAAAAGGGGTAAGTAGAACCCCCGGGGGTGGGGCTTTGCATGAGGGTGTTTGGTCTTTTGGGGAAATTAGTTAGCACCCTTTTTTCTAATTTAAACATTTTTGTAAATGCTTTTTTCCAAAAGCTGAAAATGGTTTAAAACACAAAATGAATATTAAATATTTTAACAAAATCAACTGAGTGACAGATTTAATAACATCTTTTTAAAAAACATTAGAAAATTTTTTCTTATGTTAAGTTGGTGTTGGTTTTGTGTTGTTGTTTTTGTGTGTTGTGTGTGTGTGTGTGTGTGATGGGTGTGGGGGGTTGGGTTTGGTGGGGGGTTGTGGTGGTGGTGGGGTTTTGGGGCGTGCGGCGTGCGTGCGTGCGTGCATTGGGGTGGGTGTGTGGTGTGTGTGTGTTGGTTGTGGTGTGTGGGGTTTGTTTTGTGTGGTGTACACATTAAAAAATACGTTAATATTTGTAGATATTTTTTTTTTCATCTAGCATTAGAAATCTTGAAGCCTTTAAAATTTTGAAGCAGACACTAACCCGGTGACTAGGGGGGCACGCTTCATAAGAAAGTGGTGCAGACTTGCCATCTTTAGCTCCTGCCCCCGAAAGGCCCCTTTTGTTCTGGGGAGAGTCACAGAATTAGCCTTCCATGGATGAATTTGTGGGACACAGGGGAAAAAAACAACTAGCAAAACCCCCTACAGGTGTCAAGGTTTTTAGTGGGTGATGCTTGGAGGGGCAGTGGTGGGGCTGCAGAAGGGTGATTGTGGTGTAGCATTTGGAAGTATGATGGAGGGTTTAGTGAGACTGGTGGAAAAAAGATGGTTTTTAAGTTGTGGGGGAAGGAGAAACTAAAAAAATTTTTTTAAATATTACTTTAAAAAAAAGTGGGCATGGTAAGGACAATTAAATTTTCCCATATTTTTACTTCTTCTCTCTTTTTCTGTCTCTGTCTCCCCCTTTCTCCCCTGTCTCTCTTTTTCCCACCCCTTCCCCCTTTTTCTTTCTATTTAGACTAGTTTTTTCCCATCGTAGGTTTGCAACACAAAGGTCATGTTTACATCTAAGGGTTGACGATATTTCCCGATCCTTTTTTTAAAAGTTTTTGGGAAAAAACACCGCTCTAAATTGCCAAAAAAAATCGGGAAACCAGATCCCCAACGTCCTTTTTTTAGGACAGGGCCCCGGAAAAAAAAAAAAAAAAAACTTTGAAACTTTTGGAAATTTTTAGAAAGTTAATCCAATTCAATTACCCAATTTTTTATATACTAATTTATAGAAGTTTGTAATTTTTAAGAGTTTCTGTAAACAAGGAATATCTTAAGCTTTGTTTTTGTCTATTAATGGAAGAAGAGTTGATGTGTGCTAAAGCCAGGATGTATTTTGTAGTTTCCCGCTGAAAGGTTTAGAATCATTTATTTTCAAGTAGAGATGATAAAGTAACACATTTTGCAATTTTTTTTGCTATTTTAAAACCCCTTTTTCCCGAAATATATAGCAAACCGGATAAAAAAGGTCGTTCCGTGATCTGTGAGCTTCTCTCTGAGGGACATAGAAAGTTAGATAGAAATTGAAACAAAGAGAAGTTTATTATGTTTTCCCTGGGTGCATGGTGTTCCCCGTTCGGGGAAAGCCCTCACCTGGGTTATGCTCTTATACCTGTAAATTCATTATGGCAAAAGGGGTTTTTTCTATCCCCTGAAACTCAAGAGCCTTTTAAATTAATATTTTTTTTTTTTTTTCCCTTTTTTTATAAGCATGGGAATTTTTAAAATTTATAGTATTTTCCCTTAATTAATGATAAACAACTCTCTTTTAAAAAAAAGGATGGGCAATTCCCCATTGCAAAATATTGATAAAATTTTTTTAAACAACATAAATATGAAGTTTCATGTTGGATATGTCTAAAAAATATGTCTGGGAAGTGTGTAAATAATAATTTTTACAGATACATTTTTCCAAAACCCTTTGGGAAATAATAAATAAAAAAATATATTTTATATATTTTTTAAAAATATAAAATTTTATAATATATTTTTATTATTTTTAAAAAATATTATATATAATTTATGTTGGGGTATTGTCTTGTTATTTTGTGTGTGTTGGGGTGTGTGGTGGTGTGTGTGTGTGTGGTGTGTGTGTGGGGGGTGGTTTTTTGGGGTGTGGTTGTGTGTGTGTGTGGGGGGGGGCCTTTTTGTGTGTGTTGGTGGGGTGTTGGGTTTTGTGTGGTTTTGTTTGTGTTGGGTGGTGGGTGGTTGTGTGTTGGTGGTTTTGTTGGTGGGCCCTTTCCTTGTGGGTGGTGGTGTGTGTGTGTTGTGTGTGTGTGGGTTTGTGTGTGGTGTGTGTGTGTTTTTTGTGTGTGTGGCCCCTTTTGTGTGTGTGTGTGTTTTTGTTGGTGTGTGTTGTGTGTGTGTGTGTGTGTGTTTGGGGTTTTGTTTGGGGTGGTGTGGTTTTTGTGTGTTGTGGATTTTTGTGTGTGGTGTGTGTGGGTGTGTGTGTGTGTGGGTGGTGTGTTTTGTGTGTGTGGTGGGGGGTGTTGAGGTGGGGGTGGGTTGGTGGTGTGGGGGGTGTGGTGGGGGGGGGGGGGGGGTGTGTGGGGGGGTGTTGTGTGGTGTGTGGGGGTGGGTTTGTGGGTGTGTGTGTGTTGGTGTGGGGGGGTGTGTGTGTAACATAATATAAATAATATAAAAAAAATAACACACACCCACAAAAAACACAACACACACACACACACACCACACACACCCCAAACACACACCCCAAAAAACACCACAAAACACACCACACCAACAACACACACACACCCCACCACCCCCCCACACACAAAAACACACACACACACAATACACACACACAAAAAACACACACACCCCCCCAACACACCACCAAAAACACACACACACACACACACACCCAACACACACCACACTCCACACAAAACACACACACACCACACCCACACAACACACACACACACACACACACACACACACAAAAAAAAATATAAAATAAATATATTAAAAAATATATAAAATAAAATATAAATAAATTTATTATTAATAATAACAATAAAAATATAATATAAATATATATATATATAAAAAAACAAATATGTATATACATATTATATATATATGATATATATATTTATATAATTTATATAATATATATAATATATATATATATATTATATTTTTATAAATATAAAAAATTAAATATATATATGTTATATATATATATATTATTTATATTATAATATTATATAATAAAAATTTTAATATAATATTTTTATATATATAATAAATGCATATTATATATAAAGCATTATATAAAAAATATTTATATATATATATAAAATATATTTTTAATATATTAATAAAATTATATATATATGTCAAAAGTATGTATTTTAAAAATATATAAAGTTAATTTTCCTTGACAGGTTTTTTTAAAAAAAAACTCGTTTTGCTTTGTTTCCCTTTGTTTAAGAAATTTTTTAATGGAGGGCTTTCTATGCAAGCAAAATTTCCCTGTGGTTTTATTGTGAAAAACATTGAAATCGTTTACATGCAGACTTTTAAATAAATTAACCTTGAAGTCTGCCCCAGTCTTGTATCGAATTGAGTTAAGGGCAGTTATAGAAGTTCCCCTTAACTTTTTAATCACAGCAAAAAAGACTAAAATTCAGAAAACAAACAACCCCAATCCCAAAATGAAAATTTTTTTAATTTTTCCACAGCATCCTTCCATTCAAGGGGGTTACCAAATCTACAAGCATGTGGAGGACACTTTTCCCATGGATGGTTTCCAGGTCGCAGAAAAGGGACTTGCAGCAGCGAAAGATGACAAATGGCCCAGAGAAAGCGAACCCCAAAGGAAACCCCCAGGGGTGTAAAAGTGTAGTATTTTTGAGAGGTATTTTTTTATGTAATCTTTCCGTAGGATTTTAGTAATAATATGTACAGTTTTGCTTTTTATTTTGGAAACAAAAAAAATAAATAATGAATGGGGAAGTAATTTAAGCGCACAGCTCTTATACAGATCACCCAAACATGTTATAATGCCAAGGTGGGTGTTTGGCAGGTTTTTTTTTTTTTTTTTTTTTTTAGAATAAATTTACTTCCATTTTTTTTTTTCCAGACTTGGATTATGATGATTGTCAGCAAGTTTTAATGCTATTTTAGAAATTTAAGTAGTGATTCTTTCATGGAAAATTTTTGGGGTCCTTTTTTTATTAACCCAAAAGAGGTGCAGCTACTCAATATCACGAAAATAAAAATCAATTGCAGGCTAAGGAACTTTTTTTATTAATTCCGTGGGCTTTTCTTGTCGGTTCTTTTATCAGAAAAACTTACCAGAAACATATAGTTCATTTTTTTATTTTACATGAGTAATATCAAAATACATCTGAAATAAATCTAGGTATTTTTTTCAATTTTTTGAAGATTTATGAATTTCAGGAATTAATTTTTTTAAATTTTGTAATATAGATTTATATACATTGTTTTTTTCAAATGAAATGTTTTTTTTCAATCATTTTTCTAATATGGAAAAAAAGTATGAAAAAGCTTTTTTGAAGTGTTTATTTTTTTGCCATCCGATGTTTTTATATCACTCCCAAAATTTAAGGAAAAGGGGAAAAAAATACTATAATAATGCAAAATAGTGATCATGGTGACATAAGAGTAATCTTTATTCACTTAAAACTAAGTGTATAAAAAAATAATGTAAGTTTCAAGTGTTGGAGAAGGTCATATTAAAAAAGAAAGAAAGAAAAACATTATAAATTTTAAATTAAAACAAAAAAAAAAACAGATAAATATATAGAACAAAGAAAGTAAAAAAAGAAAGAAAAAAGAATACAAAAAAAGAGAGCCCTACTAAAAAAAAATGCTTTTTTATAGCTTTTTTTTGATCAAAATACAGTAGAAAAAAAAAAATGGGAAACAGAAGTTATAGGTTTTCAAATCAAAAGGAATATTTTTTTTATCATTTTTTAAATGACAGTCCCCCTTTCCTGAATAAACCATATATGTAAATGCAATTTTCCCTGGTGCTAATTTACCACCTCAGGTACTATCTATGATAAAAAAGTATATTTAAAGTAGAGTCTTTATAAATACCCCTAATGAAGTGCAGTATGAAATAACAAAGGGGTTTTTATTTTAGACAGTTTTTTTTTATTTAAGAAAAAAAAATCAAATTGTCTAGTGAAAATATTCTTCTCAGGTCTCCTTTTTCTCTCTTATGTTGTTCATATCAGTAAAATTTTTATGTATGATCTTTTCTGCCTACAGTACCAGTGTATTGAAATTTTTATGCATAAAGTGATAAAGTATTTTGGGAGGCTTGCTAAAAATATGTATGTCTAATGTCACTTAAAAATCCAGGGTACTTTGTAGGTTTTTAGTTTAAATTTTTCTACACAGAAATGTTAAACAAATAGAACCATTTGCATAGGAGCATTCAGAAATGTACCCAAATGAAGTATATGCTCAGTGTAAAAAATGCCAAAATAAAAAATCCCTGACCTTTGTGAATAATACCTTTTCTATCAAGAAATAATAGCAGAATTTGAAATTTTACAATAAAGACTTTGACTATGAAAATTGCCCGAAACGTCAATAAAACTTTTCGTCTGTAAAGTTTCCCATTTTTTTGTTTTTTTTACAAGCAAAAAAAATAAAGTCAGGGAAACGTAAATTGTACCCTGGGGGGTTTTAAAATGTGTTTTAAAACCATTTTGATCAAGGTTGACCAAGAGTAAAAAAAAGTGTGTATTATATAAAAATGTATATGTTTATATAAAAAATACACAATTTCATAATATATACACTAACATAATTACTTATAATTAAAGTATATGTATATTTGTAATGTGATATACACGTACTCCTCCAGATCATCACAAAAAAGAAAAATACAATTAAGTATAGGGGTGACTCGGCGGGTCAAAAAATGAACCCACCGTTAAAAAAAGAAATTACAACATGATGTACATATTCCCCCCCCCCCACACAAAAACACCCCCCCACAACACACACACACACACAAACACACACACACACAACCCAAAAACACACACACACAACAAAAAAAAAAAATTATATATATATATATAACATAAATTTTATATATATATAATTATATATATATATATATATATATATAAAATATATATAAGTAAAAATACAATATACTATATATGGTGTGTATATATATATAACTTATATATATATAAGATATAAAAGTATAATATAAAGTTAAAAAATAATAAAATTAAAATAATATAAATTATAATAAAAATATATATTATAATAATATATATAATATATGCATATATATACATATATAAATATATATAACTATTATTAATATATATATAAATAATAAACATATTATATACATATGACAATTTCAACTATAAAACATTAAAAATTAGTATGTACAACTTATAATAACATTAATATAGATATAATAATATATATATACATACTTATACAATTTTATGAAATTTTATGTATAAATTTTAAAATAATAAATAAAAATATAAAAATAAAAACATAACTTTTTAAAAAATAATACATACATAATAATTGATAAAATAAACAATAATACAATAAAACACATTTAATAAATATAATTATAAAAAAATAATAAACATACACAATATAATAATATATATATATAGAATATATATTTTTATATATTTTTATATATTTATTATAAATATTTTTAAGTAAATAATTTGTATTTTATGTATATATATATAAATTTAAAAAAAATATAATAATATAATATTTAATTTAAAAATTAAAAATTAATTAAATAAAATATAAAAAATTATTGGGAATATATATTTTTACAAAAAATAATAAATAATAAATAAATAAAAATATAAATAATTAATATAAATATATATAAAACCACACACCACAAAAAAAATTTATAATATATATTATTTATATATATATATATTATATATAATAATATATATATTATATATATAATTTATAATTTTTATTATTTTTTTATTTTATATATTTATGTATTTTAAAATAATTTATTAAATTTTAAAATATATTTATTATATTTAAAAATATATATTTAATTATATATAAAATATATATATATTATAATATAATTATATATATTTAAATATATTATATATATTTTATTATTATAATTATATATAAATTTATATATAAAAAATAAAAATAAAAAAAAAAAAGAAAAATAAAATAAAAAAAATTTAAAAAATAAAAATAAAAAAATAAATAATTAAGAAGAAAGAAGGGGAAAAGGGGGGAAAATAAAAAGAAATAAAAAAAAAAAAATTTTATAAAATTTTTATAAAAAAAAATTAAATTATTTAAAAGAAATATTATATTTTTTTATATAATTAATAATAAAAAAAAGAAATAATATATATATATATATAAAATTTAATAAATATATAAAAATTATAATATATATATATATATATATATAAATATAAGATATGCATATTAGATGGGGGCTTAAAACTTTGAAAATAATATTAAGTTTTCCCACTTTCATGTAGATTGTTTTTAAATGTTACTTTTAAAGATTTTGATAACAATTTTTAGGTAAAACGGGGAAATGAAAGCTTTTTGAAATTAGCGTAGTGTGCTTTATGTTCATTATGCTTTTTGTTGTATTTTATACCTTTTTTTCAAATCAAAGGAAAAACCTAAGTGTATCTATAAAATGAATGTTTGTTATGCAAAATGTGTTTAATGTCAGTTTTAAAAGAAAATATTTTGGGTATTTATTTTACTCGGGGTTTTATTTAATGGAAATTTTACTCTTTCATTTTATCAGATCCACGTTTCATCTACTTTATTTTTCATAAGTATGTTTTTTTTGACTGTACTGTTTTTTTCTATAATGATTTTAGAAAACCATCAAAATGAATATTTTTGTTTTTGACAACATTGTCTATAGTTTGCAGTTTTTCCCCAAAAGTTACTTTTTGTTATCAGCACAATTTTAAAATATTACAAGGACGTGCTGTAAGAGTTATTTTGCAAAATAAAAAAAATATATATTTTTCAATCCTTTTTGATTTTTCCATTTAAAAAAAACATTTCTTGGTAGGAAAGTCTTCCCCCCCCCCTGGCTTTCGGGGGCCTTGAAAATATTTTTTTTGAAATTTCTCTACAGACAAATAGCAGATGGCTTTTTAAACCCCTTTTCCCGACGGGGGGCGACGTACATCCCATGGCATGTCTGGACTATCTCCCGGGGGCGTACGTACACCCCATGGTGTATGATGGCCAGCCATGAGTTTTTATTGTTACAATTATAGCAAAATAATATTTTTTGCACTGAAAAAGTGATTAATAGTTTTAACCTTTTCCATTTTTCCTTACTAGCATTTCAAAAAAGGTTCTGGGTTTCCAGGTTAGTGTAAAAAAAATAACGTGGTTTTTAATCGACTACTTTTGGCCAGAGTTTTATTGTTTTCACAAAGTGAGATGTAAAACACGTGAAAATACAGATATGTTTTTGAAAAAAAAAAAAAAAAAGAAAAAAAAATCACGTATTTTAAAAAACATGAAATAAAGTAATTATAGGAATTTGAAATAAAAAATGTTAAAACAAAGTTATCTTTAAAATAAAAAAACCTTGTTTTCAACTCCATGATACCACACACTGTTATTTTATCAGATATAGAGGAATAATGACAACTATGGATTTTTATTAAAAAACAAAAAATACCTACAGTCTTGATTTATTAGGAAATATGGCAAATAGGCCCTTGAAAAATAATGTTTTTAAAAAACACAACAAGGCTTTTGTATTACAAAGAAAATAAAAGGGATGCTGGTTTTGGGATGAGGGCGTGCAGCTAGGGGAGACAAAGCCCCGACAGCGAGGCCCCGGCCATATGAATAACCTGTGGGGAAAGGGTTAACATGGCGATTCACCCTACCTATTTTTACCACGATAGTTATTACAAAAGTACATTTTTATGGGTTTTTTGTGCATAGTACCCACACCCAAAAGAAAGCTACAAATCCATACTTATCCTTACTCACCCATTCCCCTTTCTCTCCTTCCCATCCTGTTTATATATAAATATATATATAATATATATAATATATATATAATATTATATTATATATTTATTATATGTTATATAATGTATATAATGTATATACTGTTACCCCGGCCCCCTTTTCCTCTGCCCCAACACAAGGCAGGCTGGGCAGACGGGGTACCCACAGGGTCGTGAACATGAAAAGCCCCAAGAGGCCCCGAGCCCCCACAGCGTCCCAAACACCACGGGGGAAAACGCCTAGGGGGGAGCAGGCACAAAAATAAACACAAAATGACAGTTTTCCCTTTATGACACAAGTTTTTACCCGTACACTTTTCTATGGGCACAATACGGGGGGAAACCAGCATCCCACACTGCACGAAGTTTATAACAGGGCAACACAAATTTTAATCAGGTCAAAAAAGGCACACACGGGGGCTTCACAGGAGCAGCACCCAACTCGTTCCTCGCTTGTTCCCCCGCTCCTCCGCTCACACCCCGCTGGTCAGTTTCCCAGGTCCTTCATTTTAAAACACATGCCGGGTCATCTTTTCATGTTTACATTTTTTCGCACAGAGAAAAAGACCATGGCGTAGCATATCCCCCCCTATCAAGCGACGCCCCGTCTGTTGACATACCAAAACTGAAAAAAAAATACAAAAAAATTTAAAAAAATCAGTTCAGAAACACAAAAATCTTTATCCAGCGCGGTTTTTCTTCGCTTCGTGCGTCTTCTGAAGGAGGTGTGGGGGGCGGTAGTTTGGGCAGTGGCACCCAGAGGGGTATCTCCTTCCCAAGACCGGCTCATGGCCCCGCGAATCTGCTGCATCGCCCTCACCGTCCAAATGCTCGTCCTATCTCGGTCAGGTTGCCACGTCCTCATCGCCGCTACTGGGGCTAATTTCATTTTTTCTTTTTCACCGGGGCCCCAGGAGTACTTCCGGGCCCCATGGAAACGCCACGGGCGGTCCACGGGGAAAAAACAGAGGGTCGTTTCGCCCTCGCGAATCAAAGGTGACACAGAGGGGGCCGCTACCCGTTTTAGGGCCCCCCCCCCGGGGGCTCTGAGCTTTGGCGAGACCCCTGTTTCCGAGTGGGTTTTTATGACCCACACTCGATATGTTGTACCTCACTTCCCCTCATGCGCCGGCATGGGTTTCCTTCTGGCGGGGCCGGTCCCTTGAGCTGCCACGCACCCGCGGTGACCTCCGCCAGGTTTTCCTGAGTGCCACTGCATAGCGGATGTGACATTTGGAAAATTTCACTTTGGGTGGCCGCCTGTGGCCAAACCCATGGACCCTGAGCTCAGGCCCCAAACATAGTCGGGCAGGTTTTTAAAAGCTTTTACCTCATGCACAGCAGCCCGGTAGGCCTGAGCATGGCGGGCAGCTTGACGTCCCAGTTTCCGACTTTCCTGCAATATTTGGTAACGTTGAGCAAGGGTAGGGTTTTTAAACGCCCACCAACCACGGAATGGGGATGGAGGGGGTCATCCGTGTCTTGGCACCCCAAACAGCTCGAAACACTCCGGAAACTCGTGATAAAAAATCAGGGCCTTGGTAGAGTGAGTTCGAAGCACACCAAAACGGGTAATAAATTTCATTCACAAAACACCCACCCACGGTCCGCCTCGGGGTTTGGGTTTAGTGCAATGCCTCGGGCCATTTGAAAAATAGTCCATCCCACGATGTAGGGGTTCCCTTGTGGCCTGAGAGGCAGGGGACCGGCAATGTCTATTGCCCCCCTTTCCATGGGTGCTCCCACACAGACCCCGTAACGGGCGGTTTCTTTTAGGGGGGCCTTTTTTGCACTGCACACATCCCCCATGTCTACACCACTCGACAGGGCACTTCTCATGCCCACCAGCAAAAGCTTTGACGGAGGGGGTCAGGGTCTTTTCCCCCCAAGGGGCCCACTGGTAAAACCGGCATGAATTCCCCAGCAACAGCAGATGGCCTGGGTACTAAACTCCCCACGTGTCACTTTCCACTTCTCAAATGCACCCGCGTTTCATAAAAAACCCGCTTTGATCCACTCGTAAGTTTCCCATGGCCACCAGACCATTTTGTGTTGGGGCCCCCGCACCCAGGGCCCCCCAACTGGGGCGTCCACGAGGCCTAAGACTGGACAATGGGAGAAAGGTCAAAATCTCAGTTGGCCCTTTCGCCACTATCATCCCCTTTTGGGCACATTCCCGCAACAGGACAGAGTCCCTTTTGGGGCACAGTGGGGCAAAAAAGCAACACGGGCGTCGACTAGGCTGCAGCGTTTTCAAAGGGACACGACCCCCCGGGGGGGGACGATGTGGTAGTTGTACTGTTCAAGGCGCCCAACCACCTTGCCAGCTGACCCCCGTACCTTCAGCGACTTAAACCCCGTAGGGCAGCAGGTCAGCCGGATGGTGAACTCGGCACCCTAGAGGTAGGGTGAAATGTCGAGGGGGGGGGGTCTTCCCACCGCCAGAACTCTTTCCTTTTTCACACAATAGTTGCGTTTAGGCCTGTGAAAATTTGGGACTGTAGTAGGCCCGACATCTCCTTCCCGTCCTTTATCTGTGCCAAAAAATGCCCGTGCCTTTCCCCATAGCGTCAGGTCCAACAGGTATGGGGGCTTGGGTCCCGGGTAGGGGAAGACCGGGCTTTCCCTCAGGGCTTCTTCAGGTTGTCAAATGCAGACTGACACGCCTCTCCCCCTGGAAGCCCTCCCCTTTTTTTGTAAAATGGTGGAGAGGGGCCGCTACACTGGCGAAGTCCTGTACAAAAGGGGTAGTATGTGCACAGGCCCAGGAGCTCCCGACTTCCCCCCCATTTGGGGGGAAGGCCACTTTTCCACCCCGCCACCTTTGTGGTCGGGGCCCCACCTCTTGACTACAGCCCCAGAAAGGCACCTCAGCTGGAACATCGAGCATTCTTGGGGTGAGTTGAGGTTGGGCCTTCCCCAAACGCTGATTTTTCCTCTAGCCGCTCCCCGTCCTCCTCGAAGGTGCTCCCGGAAAGGGCGATGCTCATCAATGTAGACAAGGGCCTCTTCCACGAGGGCCCTCCAATCCCTCTCCATCAGACGCTCGAAACAACAGGGGGATTGCGGACCAAAAAGGGGATGACATTTAATTTCCACAGGCCCTTTCCCGAAGGAAAAGGGAGTCTTTGGCTTGGCTCTTTCCCCCATCCCACCCGGTGAAAACCCGATTTAGGTCGAGGGTGGAGAACCACCGGCCCCCACCAATGTATAGTGTGTCATCAATTCTCGGCAATGGGGGATGATTTCCCTTTTAGTCATGTCATTAGGCCCGGTAGTCCACACGAAACGTTTTGTGCGTCCTTTTTTTTTCCCAGGATACCCTGATGACCCTGGACGTTGATGTTTTAATCACCCCCCGTGCCGCCAGCTCATTTCAGTGCGCTGCTCTCTTCTCGTTGGGTTTGGGCTAGTCGGGGGGGGCCTTTATGGGGAAACTATTCGGTGTTTTGCGGTGTTCACCAATCGTGCGCCCAGGTCCAAGTCACCCCTGCTAAAAAACATCGCATACTGAGACAGGGTTGAGCATCTTCTCTGTCTGGTTCGTCAGGTAGCGGCGCTCCCGGTGCGCCAAGTCCCCGGGGGGAAATCGGGCAACGGCCCCACACCAACCAACTCCCCGCTCCCCGACGATTTCGGACGCCCACTTCCCACAAGTGCCCAGCTTTTTCACCAGCTGGCCCTTTGGGGCCTTATCGGAGAAGTTGGGTACCCAAAACTTAAAATAACCCCTCCCCCGGTCAACAAGGCTCCGCCCAACCCCTACGCCATCAGCCAGCGCAAGTTTGGTTGGCCCAGAGGCCCTCTATCCACGCATCACTCTTGACAGTTACACCGGTTCTAGACTCGTCCTGGGGGGGAAAGGTGCGCGCTCACGGTAATACCTTGCCAGCCCCAAATCTGGAAGAAGGGCACCCCTTTTACCGTGCACCCTCACCAGCTTCCGAAGGCGATACCGCCTTTCTCTGGTAGGGAGTCAAGGCCCCGCAAAAAAGTGCCGTCCCGTCGGCCACATTTCACGGCACCCCCTGCACCGTGCTGCCCACGCCAATCGAGCCTCCACGGCCCCTGAGCCACACAATGCCCCCTGACACCAATCTTTGGTGCGTCGGAAAATCGCTGTGGCCAACATATCAGGCCGCACTAGGGTCTTCTAGCCCCGGTCCCTGTCAGGCGGCTGGCTTATTATTGAGCCCTCCACCGCATCGTGCTGGTTGACGGCAGCTTACCCAAGCGGGGCCCGGGAATGAGGACGGGGGTTTCGGGCCCCCCTTTTCCCCGAGTTTTCGCCCGTACCACTTCCTTTGCCTTAGGAATGCACTTGGATGGTGACCCTCCTCCACAGCCTTTCAGTACTGCTGGAAGGCACAGAATCCCTCCGGTTTGGGGGAGGTTCCCGCTCCCTCTGACATGACTACGTTTGGCCCACCTCTCCACAGCCCCAAAAACAAGCCTTAGAAAGGCTCGGACTCACCCTTCCTCAAGCTACCTTCTCCACTTTAGCCCTTTTGGCCCCGGAGGTCACGGCGGGGCGAGCAGCGGCCCTAGGGCCCCCGTTGCCTCGGAAGGCCCGAACCCAAGGCCCCCCCAGCGCCACCTGCAAGTCCTCAGGGGGGTGCCTGCTTGACGAGATTTGCAGCTGTGGCCGCAAAGCAAAACAAAGAAATCGGAGCCAGGGGCCAAATATCTTTCTGCGCCGCAGGGTACGACCCCCTTACCAGCGCCTCCCCATCCGGCAGCTGGGACAGGTCTGCCCCGCTACGAGTCCCCCTTCTTCAAACGGGCCCGAAAACCCCGGTGGTGGTGGTGCCCGAAAAGGCGTTTAAGCCCCGCCCCGTGGGTAAGAGGCATGTTTTGGGTGCCGGCAGATGCCCAAAAACTTCCCCCGGGGGGCCCTTTGTGCGTTCCAGCTGCAGGGCCTCCTTCCTGGCTCCAGCCCTGGGGGAGAGCCAGCATTTCAAATTGGGGGGAAAATGCCCCCCAGGGGACCTTCCCGTCGTACTCAGTGGTTACGCCTCACAGAATGTTGGAGGCCCAGAGGTGCAGGGGGTGGAGAACGCGTGCCCCTGAATAACACGCCTGGGGGGGGGGAAGGGGGGAGGGAGGCCCCGAGGCGGGTTGACCGGGTCCCGGGTTTGCCGACCCATACCCAAGGGACGGTTCCCATGGGTCCCCAGCCTTCTGCAGCGACCCCTGGGTCGCCAGCTGCGAGGCCGGGGGTTTTCCTGCACGGACCCAGGGGACCCCAGTAAATCTGACACTCTGATCGTTTTCCCAAACCCGTTGCCTTTCTGCTTGCAAGTTATACCTCGTGACGCCCCCTTTTCGCCTCACTTCCTCCCCCCCCAGGGCCCTGACCTCCCCTTCAGAGTCTGCCCCCTCCCATCAGTTTAAATCTTCCGCTGTTGCAGGCCTTTTCGGGTATGCTGAGTTTCCAGTTCACAGATGAAGATTGCTCTGTGCACCCCCCCAAAATTTGGCAGAATGTTCCCCTTTCCTTCTGCCTGCATCTCGACGAGATGGTGCGCCCGCCGCGTGCCCTCTGTGCCCGCTCTTCGCCCCCTTTTTCCATTCCCCCCTCATACCCGGGCCCCATGGCAGTGATAGGTCCATCGCTGGTTTCCCCCCCCTGTGCCTGCCTCTCATAGCCTCTTCTCCCTCATGGCTGCCCCCTCTTTGGAGAACATGATAAAGGCGCTCTCGACAAAATCACAAATCCCACTCCTGACACCATTGTTAGCCCGGGCGCCTCGTCTCTCTGCCACCAAAACAAGGGGAGGCTAGGCAGACGGCGTGCATCCCCAGGGGGGTGAAAAACTGAACAGCTCCAAGAGGCCGAGCACCACAGGTCCCCGAACACCACGAGGGAAACGCCCAGTGGGGAGGGGAGGGCACGAAATAAACACAAAATGACATTTTTTCCCTTTTTTGACAAAGTAATTTTCCGTACATTTTTTATAGGGCCAATACAGGGGAAAACCGCTTCAACTGCACGATAAGTTAAACAGGGCAACACAAATTTATTCAGGTCACAAAGGCCACACGAGGCCTTCACGGGCAGCCCCCAACTCCGTCTCCTCGTTGTTCCTCCGTCCTCCCTCACAGCCCGCTGCGCATTTTTGCCCAGGTCCCCTTTATGTTAAAAAACATGCCCAGGTATCCCTTTTATGGTACAGTTTTTTGCACAGAGACAAAGACCCCTGGCGTAGCAATACATATATAATATTATATAAATTTTTATATATATATATAAAATATATATTTTCTATATTTAATATAAATATATATAAATATAATAATATATAAATTATAAAATTTTAAAAAATATACATATAATAAAATAAGTATACATATCCAATATACAATACAAATACATACATATATATACCATATACAATATAACATATATACATATTAATAATACATATATACACAAATAATATATATATATAAATTTTATATATATTATATATATATATTTTTGTGTTTTGTGGGGTTGGGGTGTGTGTGGTGTGTGTGGGTGTGTGGGGTAAATATTAAACATACATATAAACATATATAACAAAATATAATTTATATACATATTATATATATATATATTATATAATATATATAAATAATATTTTTTAAAAATATATATATACATATAAATAACATATAACATATACACATACACAACACTTTTATAAAATTTCCCCATTACACACAAAACACACCACACAACACAAATTAATTATATAATTTATATTATAATATATAATATTATATGTGGGTGGTTTGTGTGTTGGGTGTGGTTTTTATATAATATATATATATAAATAAAATATATATTTTTTAATATATATATATATACACCCCCACACACACACACACACCACACACCAACAAACACATAAAATGCCCCCACACACACACACACACCACACACACCACACACACAACACACCACACACAAAACACACACACACACACCACAACAAAAAACAAAAACACACAAACACACACAATATAACACACACACCGCACACACACACACACACAAACACACACAACACACACACACAACACACACAACACCACACACCCACACAACAAATATGTGCGCACACACACACACACACACACACACACACTTTTAGCATAAAAATCCAGTTATAATTTTTTACGAATTTGTATACTGAGGCTCACCATTATAACTACTGTAACAAACAATGCCCATGTTGTAGAACCAAGGTTACGGGGGCCCTTTAATCAAAACGTTAAAATGAAGGCTCAAAAGCACTTAGTTTTTTGTGGGTTTTTTCACTTTTATCTAGGAGTGCAACCAACAACGCTTCTACGGCTTTACCGAGGGGTTATTTTTTTGAAGCTTGACTAGGATGTGAGCTTATTATCTGCAACCCCCACTGTTCTCCGGATTTGGGAATGGGTTTCATAATGAAGCTCTAGAATTTTAGGGGGCTCTCAGGTCTTCGCCTGTGGGTCCCTGTATGCGAGAGGGAGAATCCCCTCTTTCATTCACTGGAGCTACGGAACTGATTTCAAAGGATTTTCCCGGTTACATCCCGATTGGTTTTCAATCCCCTTTAGGTAGCCGATCCTAGGTAGGAGAATGAGGAAAATTTTGGAAGATCTAAATTAAACTCACTAAAGGGTTTTGGCTGTTGGAATTTCCCCAATTTCCCCTTTGGGCTAATCAAGTCGAGTGGATTTGGTGGGAAATTTGGGGAAAGGGGGGAGATCCGAAGCAGAAGTAGGAGAGGGTTTTTTAGCCTATTTCAAGTCCAAGGGTCAGATGAATATTCAGTGGTTCAAGTCTGAAAATGGTGTGAGCTTTGCAGCAGTGAGCAGAAAAAAGACTGCATTTGGCAGTCTTTCTCTAGCAGCCTCGATCTTTACTGAGAGTTAAGCCACCTTGCAGCAGTTAAAAGACTAAGGGTTTTTTGAACCATTATTTTTTTTTTTTAAATATTGTGACTCTGAGTGCCCCGCAAGCAACAAAAGCTTAAAACCCCTCAATTTCCCGTAGCGAGGGAGATTCAAGATTGGGTGCACTGATGTCAACACGTAAAAAAATAACTCTGTGTGGGTGCCAGCACATGTTGGTATCAGGGAATGAGCGAGCTGATCAGAAGGCAAGGGCGCAACTGCCACTCAGCCCTGTGATGCCGTTTTCCTTTCCCACACACCGCCCTGAAATCCGCACAGGATTTGTTTTTGTGATGATGGAGGGAACAAGGAAGATCCCTCTAGAAACAAACGGGGAGAGTTTAAAGATGACCGGGGCAGTTGGGTGCCAGCATCCATCCCAACCCCGAAAAGTAAAATTTAACAGGACTAAGAGTCAGGACATAAGACCGACTCATGGACCGATGATGGCTAAAAGCAAACACTTTGGAGGATGCCAAGTCCCTTTAAAGGGTCCCCAAGTTGGAAAGATGTGCGATTCTCAGACCAAAAAGATGTTTTTGTCTCCACAATAACATGAAAAATGTATTTGGGGGGATTGGACAGGAAGGTCTTTTAGTTTCCTTAAGGAGGCTAATATTTTCAACAAAATGAATTATGCAAATTTTTATACACTTAGGATAAATTTATGCAATCTTTTTATACACTTAGGCAAATATTTATTTTTGATTTTAAATATTTGTTTTATTTGTAAGATATTTTTGATAGATTTTAAATTTTTAAATTTTTTCATTTTTCTACTAAAAAGGGTTTTTACTCTAATGACCAAAATGTTGACGGGGCAGAAAATTTTAAAGATCAATAAATCCAGATCCGGCCCCCTGGGCCTTAGTAGGTGGTATGGACCGTTTTTAGAAGGATGTGGGCCCGGGATTTCTGACAGTGTGATGCCATGGTAGTTGCTACGTCCCCTGATTTTTTCCCCCCCCTTTCCCGAGGGATATCCCAAACCCCCAACAGGTTAGGGGGAAGGAACCAGACTGCCAGAGGTAGTCTGGTGCCCATAGGTTCACCCCCCTCAGTTTAGCAGGGGAAACAATATGCCCGCAGCTTTTCCTCCTTCAGCTTGGAAATTGCCATCCTACCTCATTTAGGGTGGAGATTCCTCACTGATGGGGGGGTCTGGCACAGGATGTGTACCACTTCGTTCAGCTAAGCGAAGATCTACCTGGTACATTTCTAAAGAGATCGGGCCCCATCCACTGAGGGATTACAGGCATCTGGAGGAGGGTTAGAGTTCAGTTTCCCAGGGTTTGGGACAGGGAAAAGGTATTTATCAAAAAAAGGGCTTCAACCTCCCAGCAAAGATCCTGATGAACTGATCCTGTCCTTCCAGAGTGCCCCAAAGCCCGGGGCAAAAGGGAACAGCAAAGTCCTGTTTGCCTTCAGCCGAGGAATGACATTTGTGGTTCCAAGTTTCCTGATATAAAAATTCCCCTTTGCCCGGGGGTTTTCGCCAAGGATCCGGCGTATGAGTTTTCCTAAAAAATTTAACAGACCACGGGGTCTGCAGGTTTTCGATTCGGAAAATGATCAGAGACTGCCATGGTGAACCTCCAGGTACTCCCCCCCTAGCTGTAAAAGTGAAATACCCGGGATGGGACTGGGGGGCAAGGATTTTGGGAAGGGACTTTTGGGTAGCCACAACCAACTTTTGGGCATACCAAGAATCGACACTCCCGGGAAAACCTTTTTTCGTACTAAAGAACCTCCAGAATTTCTGAAAAAAAATGTGGTTGATCTCCCTTGGGTACAGTACCCCCTCACTATACCTGTCCAGCGATTTGGATTGGGGGTGAATAGGACCAAAATCCCAGTCTCTGGGAATAGAAAGTCCCCCAGAAGGAGGCTGTTCCGCTGTTGGATCAGCTCCTGAGCCATGGGGGCCGACAGCATCTGATAACCAGCTCAACAAGCCAGATTCTGCATTAAAGCATAGAACAAAGGAATGTCCTTGGGGAAATTTTTCTGCAACAGATGTGAGTTTGGGAAAAGAAAGCCTCTTTTTATCACGGGAATAAAAGGCAAAATCAAAAAGAAGCATGAAGCCAAAAGCATGCTCAGTTTAACCAAACATGCTCGTCAGCTGGTGTTACCCCCACTACCGAGAGTTGAAGTCGGCTGAAGATGCTTATGGGTACTCCCCGTAGGATGACCCCGTCAGGGATAAAACTCACCTAGCAAAGGGTGGATGTTCCCGCCTCTTACCCAGATAGCTCGCCTAAGGGGAAACCTTTGGCAGCCCTCCGGGGGGAACCACCTCATTTTTCCCCCCGACGTGCCCCATATAAGGGATCCCTTTTGGGGTTTGCTCCCCCAGGTCTCTTACTGGGTTGTCAGGGTGCAGGCAGAAACGGTAACTCTTGCCCCCCCTGTGTTCCCAAAATTTTCCTTCCCCCAAAGGTAAAAACAAAAATAACAATTTAGTGCATCACAGAAAACTCCTTGGAGAAGTCTGTGATGCCTAACACAGTACTCTCTCTCCTACTAAAACTCTTTTTATGCGCCTGCCACCTACAAAATTTAATATATAAGGAATGCAAGCCCATCAGTACAAGGGCATATGCTGAGTACGAACTCCAAAACCCCCATTGGGGGGGGGGG
>NW_023659968.1:0-20238 GCF_015228065.2 Penaeus monodon | reverse complement strand
GGGGCCCCAAAATCGGGCGGAAGAAACCCCCAGGGAGATCCCGCGAAGGTAAAACTTTGCCCTCGTTAATCCCCCCGAGAAGGGGAAACAAAGAAGATTGCCTAAATGTGCCCTTGATCCATCTCGGAGAGGAGTTCAAGAGAGGCATTCTAGTCAATTCTTCCAGAAGAAGAAGGATGGGATGAATGCTTAAAGGATGTTGAAAGATATCAGGGTGAGTCCTTTGAAGATTTGTTAAAAGCAAAAAAGCTACCACAAAAATCACTCTTTTTAAAAGTGTGGCCATTCCCAGAAGATTATTCTTAAATCATGAGGACTTTGGCAACAACAATGGGGCTGTGTTTTGGGTAAGTACAGAATGGGAAAGAAGAAGGGGATTGTCCCAAAAATTAAAGGGACCAGCCCATCTCCCAAATCATGGAAGATTTTAGGAGGTGGGTGCAGAAGAACAAAGAGAAGGTTTTACATTTCAAGTCAACCCTATGTGCCAGATTTAAAACCGTATAAACGGGAAGGCTGGGTTTGGCGTTTTTTAAAGGAGAAGCCCAAAAGGAACCTCAGAGAGAGAGATTTGGCAGAAGGGAGTAAAATTTTGTGTAAAATGGATGGAAAACTCACATCCCAAGGGACCAATGCGGGCCCCCAAAGAAAAGAACTACCAGCAGATGGAAGACCCAAGGTTACCCAAGGGGGTTCAACCCCCACGTCCATCGCCGTCGAGCGGGACCAGCCCAAAAAACCCCGGAAAAGATTAAATTTTTCTTGAGGAAGGGGACATTTAGATAAACGTCCACAGAAGAAAGTTTTGATCTAGCAAAGAGTAAAAAAAAATCGTAATTCCCACTTTAGCGTCTTCTATTCCAGATATCTTATGACTAAGGTGAAGGTCCAAAAGAAAAGTCTTTTTCTGCATTCGAAAAATCTAGGGCGAGCCCAATTTGGTAATTTTTTTGTAAGTTAGGAGAGGTTTTCCATCTACTACTTTGGACTGCTAATCTCTTTTTGGGGTGTTTTTTGGGGTGGACCGCCTACGGTTGGGTGGTTTGAAGGTGAAGTGGAGATCAAGGGGGGGGCGGCAGGTTCCCCTGGTAAGGATGGGCTGCTATTGTTGTTGTAATTGTCTGGAGGTTGGGAATGTATCTCGGTTTGGGGGAATCAGAAGTTTATTATCCCTCCTAACACTATATTTAATTTAAACCCCATGTTCAGTAATTAAAAATCATACGTCATCGAAAGTATTCAGCACACTCATATTTAGCACACCTAAAGAAATATCGATAAACAGAATTAATATATAGATATATAGATAGATAGATAGATATATAGATGATAGAGAGAGAGAGAGAGAGAAAAGAGAGATAAAAAGATAGAAGATATGAAAAGTTAGATAATGAACTTATAAAAAACAAGAAAAGATAAGCGAACCAACCAGGTCCTTCCCACCCCCGACCAAACATCGCCCTGTCGTTCCTCGGGTCCAAGTATGTTTTGAGTCTGAGGGCCCGTTTTTCACCATATTTTGAAGGAGGGGGAACCTGTACTGTGAACCTTGAATGTGAATCTGAACCGATAAGTGTAATATTCGAACACCAGTCCACCAGTTTGCAACGCAAAAACCGATGTATTTAATTTTGTATCGATATTTCCCCACACCACACACACACACACCAAAACACCAAAAAACACAAACCCCAAATTATATATATATAAAATTATATATATATAATATTATAATAATATAATATATATATAATTAAAATATTAAAATGAATGGAAAGAAAATCTTTTACAAAACAAGAGATGTATTTTACCGGTTTGAAAAGCGCTTTGTCAGAAATAATGTATTTTTGACGAAAACGCATTCGAAACGGTCAAATAATCTCTTGGTTGTGAAATATTCATTTCATTCATACCTTGTCTACATTTGAATGGGAAACGGTTTTATTATATTATTATATATATATATATATATATATAATATAATTATATATATTAAATATATACATATATATGAATATAATATATATTATATATATATATATATATAATTTATATAATATAAGTAATAAATATATATAATATTATATTAAAATTTTAAAATCAAATATACTTATACACGTATATGTATTTTTGTATACATATATATTTTTGTATGTACATATAAATTTTCAATATGTGTGTATATATGTATTTTGTATGTAAGTTTTTATTATATAATTTTTAATAATTATATATAATTTTAATATAGACATATTAATATATATATATATATATAATATATATATTATATATATATATATATATATATGTTGTTACAGTTGCGAGATTACTTGGCCCTTCCCCGATGTTTACCCACTCCGAGCGGCGGTTTATTTCCTTCTCGATTGGCAGGGGGGAACGGGGGTAGGGGGCCTTTCCCGGGGCGCGGCAAAAAAAAAGGACACCACCCAAAAAATTAAGCAGTTGGGGGAAATTTACACATGAGGGGGGGAATTATCCCCCCCTCCATTTTTAGAAGCCCCAGGAAAACTCCCTAAAAAGGGGTAAAAACACAGAGACTATCCCACACCTTGAAAAAAACCCAAAACACAACACTAGGCAATAGGGGCTCTCGTCCACCAGGGGACAGTTTTTTTGTAAAGTCTGGTTTTGTTTGTGGGTGCAGCATAAAAAAGCTTTTTGTTTGGTTACTGTTATTTTTGCTTGTGCTTTCTTTTTTTAATAGGGTTTTTTAAACCCTTTGCTTGTGAACCGAAGTCGAGAATGTTTCCTGTGTGAGTGTATGGAATTTGGTGTTGTGATTGAGGGTTGTGAATTTTACGTGCTAGGGGTATGAGTTTGAACTTTTTTATTTTTGTTGTATTTTCCAGTGGTGCTAAAAAGGGTTGATTTTCGTATGTTTTCTTGTTCGTTTTATGAAGTGTTTTGATTTTGAGGGGGGTGGATAAACTGTGTGATTGTCTGAAGGAAATATAGTGCTGTATGGGTCGGTTCTGGCAGATGGCGTATACAGGGTAAAAGGGTTGGAGATAAAAAAAGTTCCCTGTGGTACTCCACTTTTGAGGGGATGGGGGGGGCCAGGTGGGCTCCCAGGCGTATTGTGGCGTCCTGTCATCCAGGAAGTTTAAGAGAAGGCGTGTGAGTGTAGGGCAGGTGAGTTGTGTTAGCTTTTATTGAGACCCTCATGCCAGACCTGATCAAAGGCTTTTTCCGACGCTCGAGTATTGCTTCGTCTGGTGTTAGGTGACCGAGGCAATCTCTCAAAGCGAGGGCGATGGGGCCCCCCGGTCCCCCTGGTGGGCGAGAGCCGTATTGCCTAGTGTTTTGGGATTGGTTGTTTTCAAAATGTGGGGTAGTCTCGTGTTTTTCCCTCTCTAGCATTTTTCCGGGATTCTAAAGTGAATGGGGCGAAAATTCCGCACCTCAGGTAGTTTTCCACAACTGCTTAATTTTTGGCTGGGCCCTTTTTATTCCCGCGCTGATGCAAAGGCCCGAATATATATTTTATAATATATATATATAATATATATATATATATATAATATATTATTATAATTTTTTTGTATTAGTATGACGATACCTCAGTACAAGAACGCACCGGATTCGCGGAGGGATATGTGTATGTATAATATATATATTATATATATATATATAATAAAATATATATTAAAATATAAATGGGTGTTTTGGTGGTGTGTGGTGTTGTGTGTGGTGTGTGTGTTGTGTGTGTGTGTGTGTGTGTGTTGTGGTGTGTGTTTGTATGTAGATGAGTATACCTCAGTACAAGAACGCACCCGGATTCGGGGGATTCATTTATGCGAACGGATGAGACCATGTTGCCACTTGGGGTTTTTTTTCTTTATTTTTAATGCGCTTTCTGAACCCCTCGGCACGCCTTGTTGTTTTTGTTGTTTTTAGTATTATTATTAAACGCCCCACCTCCGGGAAAATAAAAGATTTCAGGTCCGAGGAACTCGTAGCCCCCCCCCCAACCCCTAGACAGCTTAAAAAAGTGACAACCCCTTTCCCCAGTGAGCGGGGGAGTCGCCACCGCAGCGTTGGCGGGTGCCTCGGTTGGAAGGGAAAGTGAGTGTGGGTGGGGAGTTTTTGTTGTATTTTTGTCACTGGGCCCGTACGATTTAGTAAAAAATAAAATGTGATATGTGCCCAGGTGACAGCAATAAAGCCGCGGAAAACAGATATTTGGTCTCCTTACCTTGTAGGGGGAGGAGGTAACTTTTCCGGCTTTTTCCCCCTGCCCATGCCCATACCCATTTCCACGACCCCATGAATACTATCAGCTCCCCAGAGGGGGAGGGGCAGAGGTGCACACCAAAATACTACACCACAACACGCACACAAAACACCACAACAACACCACACGCACACACACACAAACACACACACACCAAAAACACACACAACACCCCACCAACCAAAACCAACATATATATATATATAATATATATATAATATATAAAATAACAAATTTTATAAGTATATAATGTAATATATATATATATAATATATATAAAAAATATATATTATATAAAATATATATATATAATCTGTGATATATGTATTCACAATTAATATATATATATATATTATTAAAATATAAATAATAATATATGTGTGTGTGTGTGTGGTGTTGTGTGGTGTTGTGTTGGTTTGTGTGTGTGTATGTAGTATTTGTAGTATGATGTTTTTGTATGTATGTATAATACTACATACATTTTAGTAATATATATATATAATATATATTATATATTATAATTATATATAATATAATATATGTATGTATTTATGTGAAATATTCCCAATAATATATATTAGTACATATATATGTGTTTGGGATATATCATATATATATATATATATATATATATATAATTTATATAATATTTTAATATATTATACAAAAGCTATTATCTATCTGTATATCTGTTATCTATATTTTGTAATTTTAATATATATTACACACATACACACACGCACACACCAGCCCAAGCAAACACACGCCACACACACACACACCACACACACACACAAACCCCACCCCACACACACACACCACACACACCCAAAACGCACGCCGCACGCACGCAGCAGCAGCAAAACACACACACACACACACACCACACACACACACCACACACACACACAAACCCCTAAACAATAATAGATAGATAGAAGATAGATAGAAAATAGAAGATAAATAGTATGTGTATATATATAAAATATATAATATAAAATATTTTAAAATATTATATATACATAATATTAAGCAATATATATATAGATATTATAATTTTATATTATATATATATATATTATTTTATATATTAAAATATATATAATATGCATATATTATCTATCATATCAATATCTATCTATCATCATCTATATATTATAATATATATAATTTTATATTTTATATATATAATGCATAAATAGTATATGTTATTGTTTTTATAAACAATAAAATGTATTATATCTATATAATCTATATCTATATATATATATATATAATATATTATATGTAATATATATATTTTATATATAAATTATATATATATATATATGTGTGTGTGTGTTTTGGTGTGTGTGTGTGTGTGTATGTGGTGTGTGTGTGGTATTTATGTATGGTATGTATGTATGATGTGTGTGATGTTGTATATACATACATATAGGATAATATATATATATATATAATATAATAATAATATATATATATATATATGTATGTAGTATGTTTTTATGTGTAATATCCCAATAATATATTTTAGTATATATATATGTGTTAGTTATAAAATAATATAATTATATATATATATAATTATATATATATATATATATATATATATATAAAGCTACTATCTACTGTAATTGTCTATCATATTAGTAATATTTACTTTATATTTTACACACCACACACGCAGCAACACACACGCACCACGCCACACCACCCAACACACACCACACACACACACACACCACAAAAAAACCACCACACAACACACGAAACCACACCACGCACGCCGCACCACACACACAAAACACACACACACACACACCCACCACACACACACACACAACACACACACACACATAACATAATATTAGATAGTAGAAGATAGATAAATAGATATGGTTATATATATAAATATAATATATATTAAAATTATAATATATATATAAATATAATTAAATTTGAAAAAGTATATGTATATTTTTTTTATAAACAATACAATGTAATATACATATATATCTATACAAATTCACAATAAATCTATATAAAATTATATATAATATATATATATATATATAAAAATTTCCCAAAACAAAAACAAAAAATTTTTTTTATGTAAAAATTTTTGAAATATACATAATATATATATATAAAAAGATATATTATAAAAAATAATATATATATATAATATATATTATATATATATATTAATGTATATATATATTAATAATATATATATATATATATATAATATATAATACATAGTAAATATTTATATGTGATTATATACACATAGAAAATAATATATTATTATAAATTATTATATATATATATATATATATATATATAGCCCAAGGAAAAGGCAAAATACCATCCCCTTTGGAGCTTAGAGGCCATGAAGGTGCGCAAGGCTCGGCTAAATGGGAATCAAGCCCGGCATCGTTCCAGGTGTGTAGGGCTGGACATGCTGAGAAGGAAAAGGAACAGTTCACAGGAATTTTGCGAGGGGGTCGAAGGCCATTCTTGGTAAATGACCTTTCGCCCTGCTACAACCCCTGAGAAAACTAAACCCCTAAGCCTCCTCACAGATGATGCAGTCCGTCAGGGATGGCGGATCATTCAGATCATGTTGGGGTTCGTGAACGTTGGGCGAGTTTTTTTAAACAGTTACCAGGGGATCCCCCAACAGTTAGTTTGGATGAAAGGAGTCTCAGTCCCCCTTTTGCCGGACCCACCCATCAGCGGGGAACCCCACCCTAACAGAGGTTGGGGTAGCGTTTTCCCAAGCTAAAGAGGGGGAAAGCGCGGGCATATGTGTTTCCCCTGCGAATGCAAAGGCTGGGGGTGAACCTATGGCTGGGGGCCTGCATACACCCTGACTGCCATTTGGCAGTGGTCCCTTTCCCCCGACCTGCTGGGGGGGGTGGTCATCCCTTTAAAGGGAAAAGGGGATCGAGGGATGTAGCAACTACCGTGGCTTTAACTGTCAGCATCCCGGGCAAGTTCTCGCTCACTTCTTCTAAAAACGGTCCGCAACCACCTATGAGGCACCAGAGAAGGGAAGCAGTTGGATTACCCCGGGGCAAGCCACAATAGACGTATACAGCGTTCAAATAATTGGGGGACGCCGTGGATTTTGGTCGGGGGTTGCTTGCAGCCTACTCGCCCCAAAGATGGGTTGACTGGGTGCACGGGAACGTTGGGAATCCGAGGCTCAGGGGATTTCCGACACAGATTATTGGCCTGATAGAAAGCCTCTATACTGGTATAAAAAAGGCTGTAAAGTGTGGTGGGGGTATGTCGAACTTCTCCCTGTTAATTCAGGGGTGAGGAAAGGCTGTGTCCTTGCACCCACATTTTTCAACATTGTATGGAGGATAAGGGCAGAGTACTACCCAAAAGTCAGTGCGGAAAAAACCCAGGAAAATTTTAAGGTCTCGGACCTTGATTTTTGCGACGAGGGTGCCATCCTTCTGAGTCCTTGGAGTCACTGTGGGGGCTCGGCATTTAGAATGAGGCGAAGCCCCTAGGCTTAGAGGTTCCTGGACCAAGACCAAGATTTAGGACTTTGGGGGCCTGTTAGGGGAAAAACCCTTCAGTCGATCCAGCTTTTTGGCGAGGACGTTGAAGCACAAAAATTTTACATACCTTGGGAGCGTAGTCCAAACTCGGGGTTTTCAACCCCGGAAGTCAGTAGGGCGGATTGGGCTGGCAAAGGAGCATGAACTCGACAACAAGAGCGTTTTGGGGATGTCGGTACCTTCGAAAGGGCCCAAACGGTTCTTCAAGCCTTGAACTTCCAGTTTTGCTCTATGGAAGCGAAAACCCGGACGCTATCCAGTGCCTTTGGGGTCTCGCCTTTATGCCTTTTGAACAAGTCCCTTGCCGGATCTGGGGTACAGTTTGGGAGGAACGGTCCCAACCCGGGGGTTTCACCGTGAGACTGGCATGGGGCCTGTACTTGATAATCCGGGATCGCCCAAATCAGGCTATATGGCCACCTACTCGCCTCCCTATGACGACCCGCCCACCCGGTTGTCTCTCTGCGAGACAACCCCGGGGGAGGAGACCTGTGGGACGTCCCCAGGGGATGGCTTTGGGGAGCTCGACGAGACCCGTGGAGGAACTAGAGAGGGGCCCTGTGCCTGCCTGGAGACTCGCCTCGAGGGATCCCCGTGGCGGGGAACGAAGGGTGGATGCGGGCCCTGCGCCCCCCTCGGCGTTAGCCCCTTGTGATGATGAGATTTATAATTAATATATATATATAATAATATTTTAATATAATATATAATATAATTAAAATATATATATTAATATGAATCAGAGTGCTTTTAAAATTTCACGCTTTGAACAAACTAGAAGCCCCAAAATTTAATATTATCTAGTCTGACAGGGGCTTCGATTTTTTTCCCCAATAAAACAATAGCGAATGAAGTGGAGGTTCGTTTATTTTTTTTATTTATTTCTATAATTATATAAATTTAAAATTTTTGTAAGATTATTGGGAGGTATTTATTTATAATCCTTATTTTGCTTGTGCGTAGAGGTTTTTTTGGAGGAAAGTGGAAAAAGTATATGCCTACGCAATCTCAGCGTAATCGCCTTAATTTATTGTAACCCTAAACCAAAACCCCAACCCAAAAAACATGACATAAGGCAAATAGAAAATCAAACCAAAAGCCCAGTGGTGGGGATTGTGTGAGGCGACCCGCAAGTCGTCCCCATCCCCCGTTCTTTACCCTGACCCACTCCGCACATGGGCGGGACTATGGGGAGATCGCGACGGCAACCCCGGGGACCAGAATCACTAATTCAGGTAAGCCACGTAGCAAGCTACCTGGTTGAACAGTAGCATTTTTAATATATACAAAAATATATATATAAATGTTATATGAAACATACATAAAAGAATAATGGCCATAAATATAAAATTTTTAATTTTATATTAATATAAATATATATATAATAATAAATAAAAAATTATAAAGATATATATAAAAATAAATTAAAAAAATAAAAGGATATATGTATATATATATATAAAATAATAAAATATATAATTATAATCAACGATAGGTAATAAAACACAAAAAATACCACACACAAAACCACCACACACACCACACACACAACACACACACACCAAACACCCACACAAAATATATATATAAATAATAAAATATAAAATTAAAATATAATATAAAAATTATTCAATATATAATATACACAATACAAAAAATATATATATATATACCCCAAAAACAGATAAAAAAAAAACCCAAACCACACACACACACCACACACACACATATAAAATATAATTAAATATAATATAAATAAAATTATAAATTATATACATTAAAAAATAAATACACACACACACACACACACACACACAACACACCACACACACTATAAAATATATTTTATATATATATATATATATATATATATAGTTGTAACATATATATATAATATATATAAATATATATAATATAATATTTTATATATTATAATGTATACAAACATAATTTAAAATATATATATTATATATTAAAATTTATAATATATATATGATGTATACTATATATATAATTTAAAATATTTATAAATGTATACATAAATAATATATTATTTTAATATATATATATTATATTATATATATATATATATGTGTGGGGTGTGTTGTGTTGGTGTGTGTGTTGTGTGTGTGTATTTATTTCTTAGAGTGTATTTTAAAATTTTATTTTATATATATATAATATAATATATATATAATATATTTTTGTGTGTGTGGTGTTGTGTGGTGTGGTGGTTTTTTTATTTATTGTTTGTGTTAATTTATATTTTTTTTTTGGTTTTTTTTTTTAAAAAAATATGTATATAATAATTATATTATATATATAATATAAAAATTTTAAATATTATATATATAAAATATATTATATGTGTGGTGGGTGTGTGGTGTGTGGTGTGGTGTGGTGTGTGTGTGTGTGTGTGTGTATATATTTGTGTTAGTTTATGTATTATACATTTTACGTTGATATATAAAAATATAATAATATATATATAAAATTATATATATTTTAAAATAATATATAAAATTTTTAATATATAATTATATATATATTTATATTATAATATATATATATTATAATATTATATTATATATTATATATATATATATATATTATATAAAATTAATTATATAAATATGGCATATATGAAAACATTAATATGTATGTATAGGGATATAACTTTATATATATATAAAATGTATATATATCATGCAACTTACAAGCCCGGGGTAGCTTGCTACGTGGCTTAGCTGAATTAGGTGATTCTGGTAGGGGGTTTCCCGTCGCGATCTTGCAATAGTCCCGCGCATGTGCGTGAGTGGGCATGGAAAAGAAACGGAGGAGTGAGGAGACTTGCGGATCCCCCGTCACACAATCACCACCACTGGGCTTTGGTTGATTTCAGTTGCATTATGCATGTTCTGGTTAGGGTTGGTTTAGGGTTACAAAAAATTAAGGCGTTTTCGCTGAGAGATTGCGTAGGCATATACTATTTTCCATTTTACTCCAAATAACTCTATGCAAAGCATAAAAAAGGTTTATAAAAAATCCTACCAATACTAATACTACGAAAATATTAATTATAAAATTAAGAAATAGAATAAAAAAAATGAAACGAACCCACACTTCATTCGTTTTAGTTTTATTGTGGATCGATAGCCCGGTCAGACATAGATAATATTAAATATTGGGTTCAGCTTGTTCAAAGCAGTGAAATGTTTAAAAGCACTCTGATTCATATTAAATAAAAATATATATTTAAAATATATATTATATTATTAAAAAAAAATTATATATAATAATATATATATCATCATCATCATCAAGGGGAAAACGCCGACGGGGGGCATGGCCGCATCCACCCTTCGCTTCCACCCACGAGGACCCCCGGGCGAGTCTCCGGCAGGCACACGGCCATTTTCTTTCACGAAGGTCTCGTCGAGCTCCCCAAGCCATGATCTCCTAGGACGCCCCACAGGTCCCCTCCCCCCGGGGTGTCTCGCAGAAAACCCAACCTGGTGGGCGGGGGTCGTCCATAGGGGGGAGCTGGGTGGCCATATAGCCTGATTTGGGCGACCCCCGGATATGCAAGTAACAGGTCCCACCCCCAGTTCCACGGTGAACCGCGGTTGGACAGTGGTCCTGCCAACTGTCCCCCATGACCCGGGAAAGGGGACTTGTTACAAAAGGATCAAGGCGAGACTCCAAGCAGGGATAGCGTCCGGGTTTTCGTTCCATAGCCCCCAAAACGGGAAAAGTATAAAGGGCCCTTAAAGACACGCAGTTTGGTCCTTCGCATAGGTTTACCGCACTCCAAACGCTTTGTTGATCGAGTCATGGTCGTTGCCAGACCAATCCGCATGACTTCCTGGTCTGAAAACCCAGAATAGGGGACTACGCTCCCAAAGGGTATTTTTTAAAACCTTTGTGATTTCAATCCCCCCGCAAGCATGGATCGATGAAGGGGTTCCCAACGGCCCCCAAGTCCTGAATTTGGTCTTGGTCCCGGAGACCCCTAAGCCGGGGGTTCGCCTATTTCTAAATGCATCAAAGCCGCCACAAGTACTCCAAGGACTCAGATAGGATGCAACATCGTCGGCAAAGTCAAGGTCCCGGGCCTTAATATTGCCTGTGTTGCTCCGCACTGACTTTTTGGGTAGTTTGCTTGCCCATTACCAGTCATACAAGTGTTGAAAAGTGTGGGTGCAAGGACCAGCCTTGCCTCACCCCCCGAATTAACAGGGAAGAAATTCGACTACCCCACCCCACTTACAGCACTTTCAGACCAGTAAGAGGCTTGCATCAGGCCAAAAATCTGGCGGAAAAACCCCTGAGCCTCAGGGGGTCTCCCCAAGCGATTCCCGATGCACGAGTCAAACGCCATTTGAGGGCGAGTAGGTGCAAGCAACCACGACCAAAAATCACGACGGCGTCCCACAATTATTTTAAGCGCTAGTATACGGTCTATTGTGGACTTGCCCGGAGTAAATCCAGACGCTCCGTTCTCTGGGGCCTCAGTAGGGGTTGCGGACCGTTTCAGAAGAATGTGACGGAACCTTGCCTGGGAGTGAGCAGTGTAATGCCACGGTAGTTGCTACAGTCCATCGATCCCCTTTCCCCTTTTAGAGAGGGAGACCCGCCCCTCAGCAGGTAGGGGAATGGTACCAGACTGCCAAAAGGCAGTCAGGGACTGTATGCAGGGGCCCGAGCCATGGGTTTACCCCCCGCCTTTTGCAGTTCGCAGGGATATACATAGCCGCAGCTTTCCCACTCTTCAGCTGGAAATCGCTAGCCTAACCTCTGTTAGGGTAGGGGGTTCCCGCTGATGGGTGGGGCCGGCACAGGCACTGAGGAAATCGCTTGCACCAAGAACTGTTTTGGGGGGTCCACCTGGTACAAGTTTTAAAAAAACTCAGCCCAAAAGTTTACGAAACCCCAAAAATGATCGAGATGATCCGTCCCTCCCCGATCGGACTGCAGTCATCTGTGAGGAGGGCTTAGGGTCATTTTCTCGGGTGGGGGGCAGGGCGAAGGTCATTTACAAAAAATGGCCTTGACCCCCTCAGCAAGATTTCCCGAGAATGTTCCTTGTCCCCTTTTCGAGGTCCGAGCCCACACACCCCGGAACGATGCAAGACTTGATTCCCCTTCAGCCCAGCCTTGCGACACGCTTCAGTGGCCCCTAATGTCTCCAAGGAGATGGGATTTTTTGCCTTGCCTTTGGGGGTTATATATAAATATAATATATATTTTATATATATAATATATTTTTTTTTTTATACTATGGATATAATCAATAAAAATATATACATGAAATTTTAATATATATAATTAATAATATAAAATAATTAATAATATATAATATATATATAAAATATAATATAATATAATATATAATATTATATATATATATAATAATATAATATATGTAATAACAAAATATATTTTTACTATATTAAATTTAGGGAGTGTATATATAATATATTATATATAATATATAATATATATATTATATAGATAGATAGATAGATAGAAGATAGATAAGAATAGATATTTTAAGATATAAACTTGTATTGTTTATAAAAAACAATATAATATACATATTTGATATTAATATATTATATATAAAATTATTATATTTTATATAAATATAAAGATAGATAGATAGATAGATAGATAGAAGAATATAGATATAGATTAGAATATATATATATATATATTATAATATATTAATATAGCATTATAATATATATATATATATATATATAATATAATAATTTAATAATATACACATATCATTTATTATCTACTTTTTTATCAATTAATATGATATGTGTGTTGTGTGTGTGTGTGTGGTGGTGTGTGTGTTGTGTGTGTTTGTGTGTGTGGTGTGCGTGCGGGGGCGTCGTGTGTGTGGGGTTTGGGGGTGGGGTGTGTGTTGTGGTGTGTGTGTGTGGTGGGTGTGTTGTTGTGTGTGGCGTGTGTGCGTGTGTGTGTGGTGCGTGGGGTGTGAAATATATATGTAAATAGTCGAAATATAATTTAGACAGAATAAGTAGAAGATAGTTTTATATATATATTATTATATAATTATATATATATATATATATATATTTATATATGATAATTACTAACACATTAATAACTAATATATTTTAATGGGAATATATACACATAAAACATAATACATACTAAATATATATATATATATTTTTTAAAAAATATATATATTATATATATATTATACCATATGATGTATATACATAATACACACATACATACAACATACATACTTACAACATACCACACACACACCCCAAAAACACAACACACACACCCCACACACACAAAAATATATATTTTAATAATATAATATATTATATTATATATATACATATATATATATATATTTATATTTTAATATTATATATATTATATAATATATTAATTGTGAAAATATATTCACAGATATAAATATATATATTATTATATATAAATATATTTATATATATAATATATATTATATATAGATAATAGATAGATAGATTAAGATAGAAGATAATATTGCAATATATATATATATATATATATATATATATTATATTATATATATAATATTAATATATTATGCATAAAAATATATATGATATATATTAATTTTATATATATATATATAATATTATTATATTATATTTATATATATAAATATCTATTTATCTATCTATATCATCTATTATCTATCTATCATATTATGTATAGTTTGTTGTTGGGTGTGGTGTGTGGTGTGTGTTGTGGGGGTGTGTGGTTGTGCGTGCGTGCGTGCGTGGTGCGGCGTGCGTGTGTGTGTGTGTGGGTGTTGTGTTGTGTGTGTGTGTGGGGTGTGGTGTGTGTGTGTGTGGTGTGGTGGTGGTGCGGTTGTGTGGTGTGTGTATGTGTGTAATATATTGTAAAATGTACGTAATATAGATAGACAGATAAAAGATAGATAAATAGCTTTATTATATATTAATAATATATATATATATATAAATATATAATATATATATATATGTTTATATACCCTAAACATATAATGTATAATAAAATTTAAGGGAAATATTTCACATAAATACATACATATATATATATATATATATATATATATATATAATATATAATTATATAATATATATCCCTATAGTATGTAGTATGTATATACAACAACACACATATCATACATACTTTACATACATACACACACACCACACATAACCACACACACACACACACCACACACACACACATATATAATATTATATATATATATTATTATTATATATATTAATTGTGAATACATATTTTCCAGTTTTAATTATTTTAATTATTATATATAATATATATATATATATATTATATATTTATATTACATTATAATATATATATATATGTATATATATTATATATATATATATAAAAATTATTATATAATATGTGTGTTGTGTGTGTTTTGGTGTGGTGTGTGTGGGTGGGTTGTGGTGTGTGTGTGTGTGGTTGTGGGTGTGGTGTGTGTTGTGTGCGTGTTTTGGTGTGTGGGAGTTGGTGGCAGCTACTCCCCACTCACCCCTGCTACGGGAGCTAAAGTTTTATCGGGTTGAAGTATAGGGTATAGCAGGGGCAGAGGGAAAAGCCGGGCAAATTACCCTACGCCTAAAAGGGTAAGAGGACCAATATCTGTTTTCCGGGGCATTTATTGCTTCCCCTGGGTCACATATCACAGTTTATTTTATTTACGAAAAAAATCGTACAGGCAGTGACAATAATACGAAACAAAAGTCTCCCCAGCCCACATCACAATCCTTCAAACCGAGGTACCCCCCAACTGCTCCCGGTGGCACTCCCCCGCTATCGGGAAGGGGTTGTCACGTTTAAAAGCGTCTGGGGGGTTGGGTGTGGGCTACGAGTTCTCTCGGACCGAAATCATTTATTTTTCCCCTGGAGGGGGGGCGTTTAATAAAATACTAAAAAAAACAACAACAACAAGGGCGTGCCGATGGGTGTCAGCAAGGCATTCAAATAAAGAAAAACACCCCAAGTGGCAACATGGTCACATCCGTTCGCAAAAAATGAACCGCGAATCCGGGTGCGTTCTTGTAGAGGTATACGTCATACTACATACAAACACACCACCACACACACACACACACAACAACACAACACAAACACAACACAAAAACCACACACAACCCCCCCACACAAAATATATATATATATAATATATTATATATTTTAATTATATTATAATATATATTACATACCATATACATCCGCAAATCCGGGTGCGTTCTTTATGAGGTATAGTCATACTACAACAAAATATATATTATTATATTATAATATATATATATATATATTATATATATATATAATTTTTAAAATTATATGGGCCTTTGCTCAGCGCGGAAAATAAAAAGGAGCCCCACCCAAAAATTTAAGCAGTTGTGGGAAATTACACATGAGGTGGGAATTATCGCCCCCTTCACTCTTAGAAGTCCCAGGAAAATGTAGAGAGGGTAATAACACAGAGACTCATCCCACACTTTGAAAACAACCAAATACACAACATAGGCAAAACGGCTCTCGCCCACACAGGGGGCCGAGGGCGCCATCGCCCTCGCTTTTGAGGGGATTGCTCTCGGTACGCTAAACCAGACGAACGCAATATACGAGACGCGGCAAAGCCTTTTATCAGGTCTGGCATGACGGTCTCAAATACAAGCTAAAACAACTACACTGCCCATAACTTTACACGCCTTTTTCTGTAGTTCCCGGATGACAGGGCTGCCACAATACGCCGGGGGCCCACCTAGGCACCCCCATCCACCAGAAATGGATACCACAGGGAAGGTTTTATCTCCAAACCCCCTTTTACCCTGATACAGCCAACTGCCCGAACCGACACCCTACAGCAACTATATTTTCCCATACAGACGATATAACAGATTAAATCCAAAAACCCCTTAAATCAAACACTTCATGAAACGAACAACAGAAAGAGTATAAAAACATCAACCCCTTTGAGCACCACTGGAAAATACAGACAAAATAAACAAGTTCAAATAACCCATGCACGAAAAATTTCACAACCAATCACAATCAACAACACCAAACATTCCATACACTCAAAAGGGAAAAACTTTCTCGGATTCGGTTCACAAGCAGGGGTTTCACAAACACATTAAAAAAAGAATAGAAAAGCAAAAAAAAACAGTAACCAAAAACTAAACGCTTTTCATGCTGCACACCAAAAAAAAACTCAGACTTTAAAAAAACAACTGTCCCCCTGGTGGACGAGAGCCGTATTGGCCTAGGTTGTTATTTGGTTTTTTTTCAAGGTGGGGGATGAGTCCTGTTTTATTCCCCTTTCTAGCAGTTTTCCTGGGACTTCTAAGAGTGAGATGGGGCGATAATTCCCCCCCCATGTGGATTTTCCCCAACTGCTTAATTTTGGCTGGTGCCCCCTTTTTTTGCCGCGCCGATGCAAAGGCCGATACCCCCGTTCCCCCTGAGCCCAAACGAGAAGGAAAAATAAACCCCCCGCTCGGAGGAGGTAAACATGGCGAAGGTCCAGAGAATCTCGCAACTGTAACAAAAATATTTTTTATATTTATATATTTATATATATATATATAATTATATAAAATATATATATATGGCTATATATACATGTATTATAAATTTTATTAATTTTATAAAAATAATAAAACATCCATACAACATATATAACAAAATATATTAAATATATGTACATACATAAATAATATGTAAACACATACATATACTTTAAAGATATGATAAATTTTAATATATTTTAAATATTTTTAATATATATATACTTATATGTATATATATTATAAATAATAAAAATTATATTATATATGCATATAATGAATATATATAATAATATTAATATATATTAATAATATATATATATATATATTGAAACCGTTTCATTTTGACAAATGTAGACAAGGTATAAATGGAAAAAATTCTTCACAAAAAGAGAGTTTTTGACGGTTTCGAAGCGTCTTCGTCAGAAAACATGTATTTCTGACAAGACGATTAAAAAACCCGGTCAAATACATCTCGTATTTGAAGATTTTCTTTCTCATTCTTTAATATATATATTTATATATATATATATATATATATATATATATATATATATATATATATATATATATATATATATATTTGTGTGTGTGTGTGTGTGTGTGTGTGTTGGTGTGGTGTGTTTTGGATATCGATACAAATAAAACATCGGATTTTTTGCGTGCAAATGGGGTGGTGTTCAAATAGTGTACACTTAGTCAGGTTCAGTTTAAATTTCCCGGGTTTCACAGACGGGTTCGACCCCCCTTTTTAATATGGTGAATAACGGGGTCCTCAGAACTCAAAAAACTTTGGGGTCGAGGGAAAAGGGCATGGCGAGTGCTGGTCGGTGGTCGGAAGACCGGTTTTGGTTCGCTTATCTATATCTTGCTCTTTTAAGTTCTTATCTATACATTTCATATCTATCTATCTATTATCTCTCTCTCTCTCTCCCCTCTTTCTATCTATCTATCTATCTATCTATCATCATATTCTTATATATATCATTTGTTTTTCGATATGTTTACATTATGGTGTGCTAATGATGATGAGTTGCTGAATACTTTCGATGACGTGATGATGGTTTAAATTTCGAACATGTGGTTAAAGTAAATTAGGTTTTGGATGGATAAGATTACTGATTCTCCCAACCGAGATCCCGCATTCCCCCAAACCCCCAGACAATTACAACAACAATAGCAGCCCAGCCCTTTGCCGACGGGGAACCCGCCGGGTCCCCCCTTTATCTCCATTCCCCTTCAACACTCGCCCACTGTAGGCGGTCCCCACCAAACAAACACTCCATAAAAGATATAGACTAGCCCAAAGTAGTAGATGGCAACCATCTACTACACTGACATAGAAAAATTTAAACCAATATTGGGCTCGCCCTAGAGTTCGAACTGCAGAAAAAGACTTTTGACTATTGGGTACCTTCACCTTAGTCATAAGATATCTGAGAAAAAAGACGTTTTAAAGTAGGAATTACGTTTTTTTTACTCTTTGCTAGCATACAACTTTTCTTCTGGGGAATTTTATGACAAAATGCCCCCTTTTCCTCACAGAAGAAACATTAATCTTTCCCGGGTTTTTGGGTTTGGCCCCTCGACGGCGATGGACGTGGGGGTTTTGAACCCCTTTTGGCTAACCTGGCTTTTCCATCTGGGTAGTCTCTTTTTTTGGGCCACATTGGCCCTTTGGGGATGGAGTTTTCCATCCATGTTCACAGAAGTATTTACTCCTCTTCTCCAAGATCTCTCCCCTTGGGGTTCCCTTTGGGCATTTTTCCTTTCAATGCCAAACCCAGCCTCCCAGTTTATACGGGTTTTTAAAAGGGGACATGGGTTGACTTTAACTGTAAACCCTTTTCTTTGTTTTTTGCACCCCCCTCCCAAAATCTTCCTGATTTGGGGGTATGGTTGGTCCTTAATTTCGGTACATCCCTTTTCTCCTATTCTGTACTTACCCAAAGCACAGCCAACCATTGTTTTTGCAAAGTCCTCATGATTATAGAGAATGACATTTCTGGGAAAGGCCACACTTTTTAAAAGAGTGAAGTTCATGGGGGAAGCTTTTTGATTAACAAAACTTCAAAGGACCACCCGAATCTTTCAATCCTTAAGATTCATCCCATCCTTTTTTTCTGGAAGAAAATTTAGCTAGAAGCCTCTCTTTAAAATCCTTCACGAGATAGGATCAGAGGTCTCATTTTGGCAATTTCTTTTCTTTCCCCTTCCGGGGTGGTGTAATGAGGGGAAAGTTTACCTTGCGGGGATCTCCCTGGGTTACTATCCGCCCATTTTGGACTCAGCCAGGCAATCCATTTCACCTCCTGTCAGCTCAAATCCTTTCCCCTTCTTTGTACCCCCTAGAATCAAAGGATCTTCTTTGTGCCCCTGTCCCTCAAAACCGTATTTCCTTTGGTTTTTGTCCCCCTTTGCATGCACACTCACGCTGCCCGGGGAGTACGTGTCAATTTTAGTGCCCTAGGGATCCTTTTTTCCCCCCATGTTTAGTGTCTTATTTCTTTTGAGCCACAACATTTGGGGAAAGCAAGTATAGCCAAGACACGGCCCTGCAGCATAAAACCCGCAAAATTCCCACTTAAAACAAAAGTAGAGTCAAGCCAACGGCTTTTTTACAATTCTTGCATTTTTTTTTTTAAGCTTATTTAAAACCCGTACTAAAAAATTTTTTTTTCCAGAGGTTTTTAAAACTTTTACTTTTTTGAGTGGAGAAAATCATTACCTTTTAAACCCCAATTTAAATTAAGGAAGCCAC